>NW_026557712.1:0-67819 GCF_026930045.1 Uloborus diversus
TAAGCTGTGAAGTTCAAAATTGTACCTTTATTCAAAAGTTGACCTAAGTTAAGATACGTTCCCTTTCATTCTTTAGTTTGATCATTTGCTGATAAGTACCCGAGAGAAAGAGCGAGTTTTCTTTACTATTAAACATGTCTAAGTGATAGCTAAAAACCTTGGATTTAGAAAGTAATCTTATTTATGACATTGAAAGGAATCCAACAATGGAAAAGAAAAATACTGCATTGAAATATGATATACCTCTAAATACTCTGTCAATGATATTAAAAGAAAAACTTCTAAAGTGGTAGAATCCAAATTTGAAACAAATGAAAATGTGCACCTTTCCTGAAGTAGAAACAGCTCTATTCAAGTGGTTCCGGCAGTTTCGAAATCAAGGCCATGCTTTTGATTTTTTTTCCTTGAAATATTTGATTAAACAGTGCATATTGTGCTTAAAAATTTATGTTCTGTAATTTTGTCTGTCATATGTAAATATTTGATGGTTTTTAATATTGAAATGTCCGAAACCAAAACTAGCGGTAAGTCGAAGTTTTTCGTCGGCACCCTTAAATTCGAGTTATTCTGAAATGACTGTATAAATAAAAAAAATGTTAATTTAGATAATTTATAATACTCTACTACAACTAAATATTAATTTTTACTGTTCTATATATATTTTTAATGTGTTATCAGTTTCCTTAATTCTACTTATTAAGCTCCAATCTCATTTATCTGCAATACATAAAAGACTGATGTAGAAACAAGTGCTTTTGCAATAATAAAAAAAAAAGAAAGAAATCTTAAATATTATTGCAAAAACTATACCTGTCCTTTCCTAAAGAGCCCTTTAACACTTTTGGAATCTATTTCCAATGCTTTATCACAATTCTCTATGACTTCTTGGTGTTTTCCTAGTTTTAAGAAACATGCAGCTAGATTAAGATATCCTGCCAGCAGTAGAGCTTGTTTCTTATCCTTTTGATCTCCCGTCAATTCAGACTCATTTTGTAGATAATCAACAATTTTTTGATACTTTTTTGAAGCCATTTCATATTTTTCATTCTACAAAAAAAGAAAAAGGAAATATTAAAAAAATTACACATAATTCAACACATTTCAAAATCCTTTGTCTTTGCAACAAAAGAAGCAAAGTTTCTAGTTTCAAATTACCTCCTGGTAAAAACTAAAGCATTATTATTCATATTTGTTAACCGACTTCAAAAAGGAGGCGGTTATCAGTTCATACCGTATGTATGTTTTTTTTTGTTTGTCCACTCACAGCGTCTTACCTAGTAAACAGATTTTGACGGTTCTTTTTTTAATGGATAGGGGATGGCTCAACTTAGGTCCCATCACATTATTTGACCATATTTGTTCGTTAGAAAAAAGTTAAGGTCAAAAAACAGTAAATTTCATGCAATTTCCCTATTAAATGATTAAATATAAAACCCATTGTTACAAAAAGTTAGTGCCATACAACAGTAATATTAATAGTAATTGTAGTAATATTTTTGACTGAAGGCTTCTCTGAAGCAAGCATCAAGTTTCTTCAGTGTCATTGCTCTATAGTGGGGGTAAACCTAACCTGGAAGCGAGATAATGCAGTGATTAGGATCTGCTTAGCCTTCATAATGCTACCAGGTTAGGTTTGTCTGAAGTATAGTATAGTAGTCTAGAAAAGTAGTCTAAAAATACTATAGTAGTATTTTTATCATCATCATCTATGCCAATAACAGATGATCTGGGTTAAGTAAGAAGATACAGGATTGCATCACAAGCAACTTGTATACTGTGAAACGTAAATCAGTTAGGGAAAAATAATATTTAAATGGTTATAATTAAATTAACACACAAATGAATTTTAGAGATAAACAAAAAAAAAATTAATTAAAAAATTAACTTGAATTTTGACATCTTGAATTCAAATTATGTTTTTCGCGATCAAGAGTGTGTGTATGTAGGCATGTGTGTTTGTGTCTGTGTGCTGGCATAAGTGTGTGGGTAGTTGTGTGTATGAATGTGTGTGGGGGGTATGTGTATGTGTGTGTAGGTATATGTCTGTGCGCAGGCATGAATGTGTGGGTAGTGTGTATGTGTAGGTGTCTGTATGTATGCATGTGTTTGTGTGTGTAGGTGTGTGTATGTGTGTGTGCATGTAGGACATGGATGCAACCTGGAGACGTCTTTGGCTGTAGGAGCAGCATCGTGAGGAGCCCGTCGACGGTGATGGTGCGGCGGGTGGCGGTGGGAAAATAAAATGATAGGACATCAAAAACAGTCAAGTGAGAAAAATAAGCACTCGTGATTGCTCAAAAAAAAACTTCAAAATTGCTCTAAAAAGTGAAAACTAATTTTATTCTTTGAACACCATCGATAATACTTTTAAACATAATTTTTGAAGTTGGTGCAAAAACGATAGATAAAATAATTCACAGCCATAACTCAACTACAACTATAAATTTAATCAAGCCCAGTTTCTTCACTACTACATACAATATGCATTGATAACAGCATATTTGAATAACGATATAAATGTTTCGTTCCTAACTTTGGATGATTTTCTGAAAAAAATATGAATGAAGCATGGTTACACTGGATTTTGCTTTTGCACCAACTTCACCGAAATTTTTGACTTGTCGTCTGATAAAGGAATTGCCGATCACATCATATTAATCTGATTGTTTCTATACCATTGTTATTTGTATTTACATGCATACACCAGTTATTTTTGCACTTTAGTGTATAAATTAGTGAGAAATAAGAAAAAAAAATTGTTACAGGACAAAGTTAAGTTGAAAGGATATTTTCATCATTAGAAATTAATAAAAACATCCAATGCATTGTTATAAAAAAAGGTTCAAAATGTCAACCTAAAAACATCCAATGCATTGTTATAAAAAAAGGTTCAAAATGTCAACCATTTTCTGTGTAAATAATTTTTATAATAAGTATTTATCGCCATAATAACAAATAGTAGAAAGGGCAATGATTTTATATTCAGGTGTAACAACTTTTCTCCACTTAAATAAAAATTATTAGCATTACATATCTTTTTATTTTAGTGCAGATTTGCATGCATATTTTAATGATTTTTGAGTCATATAATCTAGGCTCCAGGTGTAGTATTTTGAAAATAAACATATTTTTTTATTTTTAAGAACAAATATTTGCACCCTCCTCTGGGGTACTACACTGTTTGACATAAATATTTTTATATAAAAAATATATTTTTCAAAAATAAATAAATATAAATAGGTCACCTTAAAATAACTTGTTCCTTTGTTTTTTGCCATTTCTGATTGCTCAAGTTTTTCTTCTGATGTCATGTTCCAAGATTCCTTTTCCTAAGGAGCAAAATACTAGATTATTATTCTCATACTCATTACGGCATATATCTGTTAAAAATCCATACCCAGAAAAACTCATGACTATACACAATTAAAACGTATTTAATCATTTCGATTTATTTATTTAATAAAACATTTTAAAAAAGCATTTTATTCTTAACAAGTTAAAATTAAGAATAAGGTATTTTAACTGAGCATTAGTAAATTTACTAATTCAAGCAGTCTGACATGGAAGATTATCCATGTAGAAAACAAGACATAAAATTCCATCTTTTTTTTTGGACTTAAATATATGCTGAAATTCCTCTAAAAATTTTTTTAAATAAGATTTGAAGATTGTTTTGATCATGATTACATCGTGCAGCTAAGAGCTAGAGCGGAAGCTGTAAATTCAATAATAGCATAGAATCTGAAATGAAAATCAAACCCAAGCACACTCCATGAACTAACATAGACGCATTTGTGAACTCTAATTTCATATCGTGCTGAGCAGTGTTTGTGATGCAGTTTCCTTCAAGTTCTTCTAAGCAAGACAGGTGCAAGTACTTATTTTTAGATGAGTGTCAAAATTAACATAAGTTTTTACACTAGGTATGCTTTTCTTTTTTGAAACATACAAAACATTCAGAATTCGTACAAAATAAGCAATTTCTTTTATGATCGTATGATCTAATAAACTTAGTGCATCGTACGGAATATTCCGACAAGCAAGGCCACTGTGGCAGAATTTTATTTTACTTTCTGCGACAAATTTTCTGGACCTTCTTTTTTTCTGCAAGAATGCTCCGTGAAGCGAAAAATGAACTAATGGACAAACTTAAGTGCAGTTCATTTCAAAAGTGAAAAATTTATTTAATGAATTTCACACAATTTCTTGCTTAGGTAAATTCATTTATACAAAAACGAAAAGCATTAAAGCTCAGTATCAGGGCTTCCAATGGATTTTCAGCTCTGGGGGAAAAAAAAGGGGTCACTTCTTTCAGGGGAAAAAAAGTGATCTTCAGCTAAATCTATATGGTAAAAAATATTAACACCATGGTAACAGCAATTGGTAAGTGGAGAAAAAAATCAAATCTAACCAAAAGCAATGTAAATTATGCTAATTTGTGCAATGCTAGTGTAAATTATTGTGTTATAGCAGGGGGTGATTGTTTAAACAGAGATGCCACTCTCATATTTGAGTTTCCAGTCTTAATCTCTTAGCACTTACTTATCTGTAGTTCTCAATACCAGAAAAATAGATGCAACATCTATTCAATACTCAAAGAAATAAGATCCGAAGAAAAAATAATTTTTAATTAAAATATTCATTACAGTTTGGTGCCTCCCCCCCACCCAAAAAAAAACTAAAACATGCATGTGATTTGAAAAAAATAATGGATCACCCCTCCTCCTCCCACAAAAAAATAAAAATAAAATATGCATTTTACACAACTAAAACTAAATATCCCCCCCCCCAAAGAAAAATGAATTTAATTAAAAATATGGATTACAGTTTGAAAAAAAAACTAAAACATTCATGTGATTTGGAGAAAAAAAATAAAGGGCACCCTCCCATCAAAAATTGATATATGCAATACACAAGATTATAAACAAAGTATCCCCCTCTCCCCAAAAGGAAAATAAATTTAATTAAAAAACACATTTTATTCAGAACAAATTAAATTCAACCACCCCCAGAAGAAAATATGATTTTATTAAAAAACTAAAGCAAAAAGAAATCCCACCCAGGAATTGCCCCCCCCCCTTTAAAGGCAAGGGCGCACCCCCTTCAATATCGCGGAACCCTCCCCCCAATGAAAAAATACCTCTCAAAACAACTCCCCCCCCTTACAAAATTTAATGTCCCAGTATGTGCCATAACCCCTCCCCCCCCACCCCACCCGCCCGAGGTGAGCTCCTCTGCCCTTTTTCTCATGTGAAAAAAGAATTTAAAACAAGTATTGTGCATTCATGAGGAGAAGACATTTTGGAACGCCTTCCCGAAAGCATAGCTAATTTTAGCGCGGGGGTGATCGCTACCGCTTGCAATTGAGGCAACCCTAACTTTAGCGGGCATTTAAATTTGCGAAAATGTCTTTGTGTTCTTTCCTTTCGTTTCTAGCTTCGCGTAATTGCCGTCTACCGGAAACCTTACCTGTTAAACTGAAAATTTTAGAACTATAAATATTTTATTAAAAAAAAAGTAAGTTATTTTGTTTTCCGAAAGAAACATTTATTAAAGATAGGCTTTCTGAATTTTGAACGATATTCTTTTAAGCACTAACGTCCTATATTCGAAATTGCAAGTGCGCTGATTAAAAAGGGGGGGGGGCAGGAAAATTTCATTGTCACACAGACTGTGGCATTGAAATGCTTAAGGATTGCGCTCTTTTTGAAGACTTAGTATCTCTATCTCCCTCTCTCTTTTCTTGAGGGGGGGGGGAGGTGACTCAGCAGCTCTTAGGGAGTGGGTCTTTGATGCATATGTATGGATTGTACAAAATTTCAGATCATATAGAGTGGATATACAGTCAGTAGATCTACAGAAGCAGTTAGTTTTTAAAAAATGCTGAAAACATTTTTCAAACAAAAGTTGCCCCCCTCCCCCCCCGAAAAAAAAAAAAAAAAAAAAGAAAACCTGGTTGAATCAAAGGCGGGGACTGGCCAATTGTTCCAGAAAGGATTTACATGTGAGAAATAAAAGTAAATGAGAAAAAAAAAATCAATTTGAAATATATCAATGCAATTCACTATTAAAATCAAGATTATTTCCCTAAGTATTGCATGAATGTTAATGTTTAGAAATATGTAATAATTTTCGGTGCGTTATAAAAAGTGACTTTGGTTGGAATACTGTTTTAAAATTATAGGTTCATCGGTAGGGCCGTCTTAAGAGATGACGACTACCCCCAGGGCGAATATTTGCCAGTGCGGGGAGGGGGGACGCTAACCAATTTCGTTTCTGGGGGGGGGGGGGGCAGAAACGAAGTTAGTTATAACACTTCAGTACACAGTAGCTTAACGTCCACACAGATTGTCCATAAAGGATATTACACTTCACCTTACCCTCGTCACATCTCACGCAATGTTCGATGAACATATTACTATAACCAACACTTTTATTTGGACCAAAAATGTGTGAAGTCACATTTCATGTAATCCCCTCCTTTCCCCTTGAGACTAAATGTCAGAAGTTCATGAAACCCGAACCCTCCCTCCCTACCCCTTTCAAGTGTGACATCATTTGTGAACGGCTCCTTAGATTTGCTCTAAGTCACCAAAATCGCACTAACAATTCTTTTAAGGGAAAAGACCCGGCTCCCCCCCTCCCCCCTGAATAGCGCTAGTCACAATATTTTTATGATCATGTATGTTTTTAACAAAGAATCATATTGCACCCCCGGCAAGAAAGTGACACAATTCAAAATTTGGGAAAACCGTATCGGCTATTGATTTAAAATCTAAATTTAATGCTTTTTCTCGACACAAAAATGGCAAAGTTAGCTCACCTAAATGGTGCGACGGGGGGAGGGCAATGTGCAGTATGTTGAACAACTGAATAGGTTGACTGTAGCAATGTTTCTTGCTAAAAATTACGCCTTTTACATTCAGAGTCAAGGACGGATCCAGGGACTATTCAAGGGGGGGGGGGGGGGGGGCGATTGATTTCACACCCTTACCCTTTTTATAAATTCGCAAAACTCCGCCACCCCCCCTTTCCAAACACCATGAAAGATCGTCTCATTTCAGTTATTTTGGGAGGAGAGGGGGGGGGGGACTTCCTTCTCTACAAAATTGCGGAGAAGTGTACCAAACCCCATCCCTTACCTTAACGCCATCAAAGGTGACCCATAATAGTTTCTCTTTTTTTTTTTGGGGGGGGGGGAGGGAACTTCAATGTTAGAAACTTTCCTGAGAAGAGCCCTTTAACCCTATAACCCTATTTAATATCACTAAAACGTCTAAAATTGAGTTTTTGGAACTACGCTTTAAATGTGCGTGGTTAAAAATAAAGTGCCTAGAAATTGAAATAGTAGTTCAATACTTTTTCATACTGTCTCTACATGATTACATCAACGCAACATTTTTTACAAAATACTGACTGTTTGAAATGGGCCAAAAATGAGGTGACAGAGGAATATTTTCAGAAAAATTCGAAATTAAAGTTGTCGTCTGTCATTTTCTTTTTTTAATTATTTTTTCTGTGCAGTGATAGTTAAAAAATTGTTTGGTATTAATTTTTGCTTGTTTACTTCATAAATTCTACGTATTATTTTCAAAATAGCTTGAATTCGCAAAGTAACAAACGCAATTCCAAATTTGTATTAATTCTTTATGATATTCGAAGTAAAACAGTTCAAAATATTGCAAAAGTAGTTCATTTATCCCATACTACTGTGTAATACTTAAAAAAACGCTTTAAAGAAGAAAATTGGATCGAAAATAAGGTGAGAAATGGTTGACCAGCAAAGTTAACAAAATGCTATTAGAGATTTATAATTAAAAAATGTGTGAAAAACCCACGTTTGAGTTCTGTGAAAGTTTCAGCATAATAGAATGAAACATTTTCGTTCCAATTTCACCTGTGTGAAAAACAGAAAGTTTAGGATTTCCTTTGCAAAATCAATGATAAATTAACCTGAAACGTATAGAAATAAACTGCAAATCTTAAAATGCTTTTAAGTCGAACAATTGTCTTTGTAGCACATTTTTTTCCCCGAGAGAGAAGGTGGGAGGTGATTTCTTAAAAAATTATAGAACACTCGTCTTCTTCCAGCGCGATAACGATGGCCAACTGGCAACCTTTCTCAGTGTTGGTCTGAAACTTCATCCCCAAAAGACGCATATAGAATCTTCCGATACCACGTGTTGGGGGCGTGGCCAAGTCTCAACTGCTGAAAAACAGACAATACTGGTGGTGAGAAGTTCTGGTTAGAACTGGTTTTAATCCCTGCGATACCTCCCGATCTCCGATGTTGCAGACTACCACAGTCATCAATGATCGCTCAATTTGGCGCCAGCCAAAGTTTTTTTTTGTAAAATGTTGCAATTATTTTATTTTTCGTGGGAAATCAGCCCTTTTCCTCAATTCATAGTCCAGTTACATTTTTTACCGTGAAATAGCTATCCTTTGGTATTGTTCTGCAGAATGATTTTATTGCTTTTTTTCCCCTATCCCTTTTTTCCCTCTTTAGTGCAAAATCTTTCTGCATAAACTCTCTCATTCTGCGACGATGTCGCCAGCTTTCTGCCACAGGGGCCACTGGTGATTAAAAAAAAGCAACTATTGCTACTAGAGGCACGACACATTTGGTATTGATACATCGACCAAAAAACATCAATCTTTTTATCAATATATAGCATACATTTATGAATATACTGCACTCCAGACTTCCATGCATTGCATGATACGAAAGAATACATACCTGACAAAAATACGGAACCTCAAATCATGAATACAATTCAATAGGAATAATTTCGCAACCTACGTGTGAAAATGAGATCTGCAATTGAGAACTACAGGGCTTCAGTACTTTTGTCAGACATTAATTCCTTAAGTATATAGTATAATGAGTATAACATTGATGTCAATGTTTCCGAGAGTCATGGGTTTGGTGATGTGTTCAAGACGGAAAATATTCCCAACCCCCCAAGCATGCGTGCTCAAGGAAAAATTTATGTGTATAAATATTGTAGATTTTAACTATGCCAGTTTTGGAATCTACGTTTGATTTCAGTTTTAAGCTTTTTACTTTTCTAATAACAAGAACTTAGTTTAAATTGTTATATTTAAGCGTTTTGATATCATAATTCTAAAAACCTAAAAACTACCAATAACGGAGGGTCTGGGGGATCTCCCCCAGAATTTTTTTTAAATTGAGGTCCAAATAATGCAATGGTAGGCCATTTTGGTAAAGTTCAGGGGAAGGAGAGGTTCAGGAACTCTCTTACCTCAAGTTTTTCAAACTGATAGTCCTAAAATCACAATATTGTGCGACCTTCAAAAATATTAGAGAAAAAGGGGATGAAGCTTTAAAAACGAAACTGTACTCCATCTATCGTTTATGCCCTTTTTGAATGCATTATCGAAGGGATGGAGTTCAGAAACTCTCTTTCGGCAATACTTTGAAATTGAAGTTCCAAAAACGCAATTTTAGACAATGTTGGATAATGTTAAGGGTAAAAGCGTTTGGGGCTCCCCGTCATTAGGTTTTTGCCAATCGTAAATATTTTTATTTCAGCAATAAAATCGTTTGGGACATAAGATTTTTACTTTGGCAACATAAATCAGTTCTGATCGGAAAGTCTACCCAAGGTAGTGCCAACACACCAGAAAAGAAGGAAAGGTGAGGGAAGGGTAGGGCGACTAATGATAATGAACTCGCACCGTTCCCCCATACAGTCTTCATTTGAAAAAGAATTCTTTTATAAGATAGCAGGTGGTGAAATTACGCCATAAAAAAACTTCATTGAAGTAGATACATTTTTTAAACGAGGTACACTTTCCTATATTCATGAATTGAAAAAAAGCAATAGAGGAAGTGAATCCTCACCCCAGGGAGGGCTCCGGAATCACATCCCTCTTAAGGCGCTCAAATATAACCTAAAGTGGCGTTTTAAAAATTTCATCATCAAAAAAATGTTTGAAAGAGAACTCCTGAACCCCTTCCTCTGAGTTTACCACAAATATCCTAAATTTGAGTTTTAAGGCTTCAGTTTCTAAATTTTTTTTCTAGCAGCAGTACCCCCCCCTTTCCTATATACATGATTTATGACCGACGAAAAGTTTTAATACTTTAATTTCGGAAACTTTTTGAAAGAAGCTTCCTACTCGATTCCCCCTTAAGTCATCCAAAGATAGCCGAAAACAGTGCTCTTAAAATTTCAGAAAAAGAAATATTTCGGATTGGACGGCAGAATACCCTCCCCCCTCTCTTTGTGTTTATTAAAGGCAGTTTAAATTTGTGTTTAAGATTTATTTTTCTATTTAAAGAGAAACTCCCCTCCCCACATCGCCAAAGATAACCTAAAGTTTTAAGACTTTAATTTCGAAAATGTTTCGAGAAAGACCCCTTCCCTAACTCTTAACTCCCTCGAAAAGCCAAAATAGCATTTCAATACTTCAGCACGAAGAAATTTTCTGGTATGTGGAAGCTCTTTGCTGTGGCGTAAACCTTTCATCTTGTCAGCAATCACTCTCAATCGGTGATTTAGAGTCAATTCTAAGACATTTTAAGAGTGCACATAATTTTCATTTAGGCATGTAAAGCTTGTAAAAAAGAAAAAAATGCAAATGAAAAAAAAATGAAAGGATGATCAAAAATAGCAAGAAAAAAGGCTAAATGTTCAATTAGAGACTTATTTTTTCGAAAATTCAGGGAGAAAAGCGAGCAACTCCGTGATCTACAATGAAGTGAGTTGGAAACAACAGAGCTACACCACGACTATTTTAGCCAAAATAACTACTCTGCACTAAATTGAAAAACGGGGGACTATTTTACAGAAAAGGTGACTAAATATATGAAGAATTGGCATGTCTGAAGTTGGCAGTTTGGCGACCTCTTTCTCAATAAAATCCTAATTAAATCAAGTTTTAAAAATTGATACAACTTAGTATACAATTTTTGTTGAAGATCTTACCAATAGTATTTTTTTATCTAAAGAAAAATAAATTCTCAGTTATCTGAAAATTCTATAGAAATTTCACCAACCTAAATTGGTTCAGTCATAGCTTTTCAATAACAAAGCCTCTTCTACATACATACAATACAAAGTCTATGTTATTTCTAAAAGATAGGAAGACATACCTTTTCAAAAGATTCAAGAGTAACTTCATATTCAACAGTGCTATTGGGTGGTATATTGAGTTCTTGATTTCCTTTGTCACCAAATGCATATTTAGGAGCTACAATTATTTTAGACGTTTCCCCTTTTTTAAATTTTTGCAGAGCTATATCTAGACCTTCAATAACATTTTCTTCAAATGGTTCACCAATCACAAATTTGACATCTTGTGTTTCAAACACTTTGTCTTGGAATTTTCCAACATAATGCACTGAAATAAATGTATGTAAAAATTAATTATCAAAGTATTCATATGGAATAAAGCAAAACATCTTTGGAATTTGAATAATTTGACAGGATATTAAAAAAAAAAATTTACAATATTATACCATTTTACCGCAAGCAGAAATACAGCACTTGATGCTTCTGATAAATGCTTTCTTTTCAGTGCAAACCAAATAAGCATGTATGAACAGTAAAACTAAAGTAAAATATACGACAAAAATTGCTTAAAAATGAGAAACAAAAATTTTTTTTGATACTGCCATTTACTCTCACAAGGAAGGGTTGTTACCTATAAAAAAGAAAAGTGAAACAAAAACAGACCCTCCTCTAACTGTAAACCCATTAAATTACGTTTTAAGTCAACACTAAGAGTAAACATCCCTGCTAAAAATTTCCAGGAGACCAGTCTTCTTAGTCCAAGGAGACTCCAAATAGCGAAACATTTATAGAATTTCATACAGACTAACTGCTAGATGTCCCATTCACAAAAATGCTAATACTGCTCTATTTACACTACCAAATTTATTAAAATTAGGAAAACTTGCAAGAAGCAACAACAGATGTAATTTTGCTTTTCAAAACTAAAACTGAAATTAACTGATGTGGCGTCAGACATTAATAGATACAACTGATTGTAGGAATATTCGGATGCAGTGGCACCTTATAAAAAAATTATCACAACTTAACAGTGGGCCACCCAGCAAGGCAATAATTTTGGTTAAATAAGGCTCAAAACTCAAGATCTTTTTATAATGAAATAAATTTTGAGGACTTATATGTTCGTGTTTGTATTTTATTTATGCAGGTACAATGTGTCAAATCTTTTTTTTTAAATGGATATTCCTGAGCCTTTGCAGTTTTAGTAACTAAAATAACACAATCTTAATATGTTAACACGGAGGGGGTGGGGGGAGATATAGGGATTTTTTACCAGTACATGTCTTTGCATTGAAAGTTGTTTCCTACAGCAACTAGATTGAACTTAAAGCATTAATTCAACACTTGCATCATGGGTGCAAGTTTGGTGATGTGTTCAAGACGGAAAATATTTTCAGCTCCCCCCCCCCCCCCCCCCCCCGCCCGCATGCGGGCTTAAGGAAAATTTTGTATGTATAAATGTTGCAGATTTTAACAATGCCAGTTTTGGGATCTGTTTGATTTAAATTTTAAGCCTTAAAATTGTAATATTTAAGTGTTTTGACATCATAATTTAAAAAAATCTAAAATCCGGCAATAAGGGAGGGGGGTCTGGGGGCTCTCCCCCAGAAATTTTTTCAAATTGAAGTCCAAAAAAACGCTGTGGTAGGCCATTTTGGTAAAGTTCAGGGAAAGGAGGGGTTCAGGGACTCTTACATTAATTATTTCAAACTGATAGTCCCAAAATCACAATATTGGGCAACCTTCAAAAAACATTAAAGAAAGGGGGGGGGGGAGGAGACGCTATGGGCTTTTTCCGAAATCAAAGATTTAAAAACGAAATTGTAATTTAAATTTTATAACGTTTATACGCTTTTTCAATGCACTATTGAAGGGATGGATTTCAGGAACCCTTCTTCGGCAATATTTCGAAATTGAAGTTTCAAAAACGCAATTTTAGACAATGTTGGATAATGTAAGGGGCAAAAGCGTTTGCAGCACCCCACCATTAGTTATTTGCCGATCCTAAACATTTTTGTTGTAGCAATAAAATCGCTTAGGACATAAGATTTTCACTTTTGCAACATAAATCAGTTCTGATTCGAAAGTCTACCCAAGGTAGCGCCAACAAACTAGAAAAGAAGGAAAGGTGGGGGAAGGGTAAGGCCGACTAATGATAATGAACTGTCACCATTCCCCCACAATCTTCATTTGAAAAAGAATTCTTTTATAAGATAGCAGGTGGTGAAATTAGTAATAAAAAATCGCTTCAGTGAAGTAGATATATTTTTTAAATAAGGTACCCTTTCCAACATTCATTAATTAAAAAAGAAATAGGGGAACTGAATCCTAACTCCAGGCAGGGTTCCCGAATCGCATCCCTCTTAAGGCACTCAAATATAGCCTAAAGTGGCGCTTTAAATATTTTTGAGCATCAAAGAATTTTCGGAAGAGAACTCCCCGAACCCCTTCCTCTGAGTTCACCACAAATGTCCTAAATTTCAATTTTTAAGGCTTCACTTTCTAAATTGTTTTGTAGGAATAGCACCCCTCTTACCTATAAACATGACTTATGACCGCCTAAAAATTTTAATACTTTAATTTTGGAAACTTTTTGAAAAAATCTTCCTACACCCCTTCCCCTTTAAGTCATCCAAAGATAGCCCAAAACAAAGCTCTTAAAATTTCAGAAACTAAAATGTTTCGGGCTGGGGGTGCGGAATACCCCCCCCCCTCTCATTGTGTTTACTAAACGCAGTGTAAGTTTTTGTTTAAGATTTATTTTTCTATTGAGAGAGCAACTCCCTTCCAAACATCGCCAAAAACAACCCAAAGTTTTAAGACTTCAATTTCGAAAATGTTTCGAGAAAGACCCCTGAATTCCCCTAACTCTTAACTCACTCAAAAATAGCCAAAATAGCATTTCAATACTTCAGGGAGAGAGACCCCCCCCCCCCCCCCCCCGAACTCTTTCCTCTAAGTTCATTAAATTTTACTAAAATTTGCGGTTTCCCCTATTCATCACCGAAGATTTAAGAATTTAAATTCTGAAACGTATTGAGAGAAAACCTTCGAATTCCCTCTTCTTAAGTCTTCCAAAGATTACCTAAAGCTAAGTTCTGAATACTTCAGCTTTGAATATTTTTTGGGAAAGGAGAACCCCGAACCCCAAGACGGTTCAAAGTTGCGCTTTTAAGACTCCAGTTTCGGAATTTCGCCTAAAGAGAGCCCCCTCCCTCCCTCTTGACATTGCCAAAGACAGCCTAAAAGATTTAAGACTTCAATTACAAACAGTTTTTCGGGAGAGGGTCGCAAATGCCCTTTAACTTAAGTTATTTAAGTATAGCCTCAAATAGTTTTTAATACATCAGCTACAAAACATTTTCATATTAGAACACCAAAACCATCTCTCATAAATTCACCAAAGATTGCCTAAATTAGTGTTTTTAAGACTCCAGTCTTCGATTCTTTTTTAAAAACCCACTTTTATATCATTAGAAACAGCCTAAAACTTTTTGACTTCTAAATTTTTAAGAGTTTGCACTGGAGAAATATCGAACCACTCCTAGCTTCAAAAATATTTTCAATTCAGTTTTTCGATATTTTTTACTGTAACCCGTGAGTAACCCCACACCCCCTAGATAGTCCAAGATATCAACGTTTTAAGACCTTAGTATCGTATGTTAATTTGCGGACAGATTACCCTCTTTGCAAGAGCAGCAATTTTTCGCAAACTCGTGCTGCCGTTTTTTTTCTACTTTCCTTTCTCTCCCTCCCCCCACCCATATTTCATATTTCCATTCTAGCGAGTGTTCAAATCGATGACATTAGAATTTAATGATTCCTCAAGTCATTGTCAAAAATGCAGGAACGGTTTTCCCATCGGTGTTTCCAACCAGCTAGAAATCCCCCCCCCCCTCGATTATTTCCAAAATTCCCATTTTCATTAAAATCTTCAAAATCTTGATAAGTTTCTGTTTTACATGGTATGTGGACGCCCTTTACTGTGGCGAAAATATTTCATCTTGTCAGCAATCACTCTCAATCAGTGATGCAGATTCAACTCTTAAGACATTTTAAGAGCGTACATAATTTTCATTTATGCGTGTCAAGTTTGCAAAAAAAAAAAAAAAAAACCACAAATGAAAAAAACGAAAGGATGATCGAAAATAGCATGAGAAAAGGCTAAATTTTCAATTAGAGCCGATTGCTTCGAAAAATTAGGGAGAATAGCGAGCAACTCCTTGGTCTGCAATGCAGCGAGTTGGAAATAAAGCTATACCTAAAAAAAGTCAAACGGCGCGAGCCGAAAAGTCACTCCTCCAAAAGCACGTTGCAAACAAAACAAGCACATGGCGGAAAACCGCGAGAATGTCGATGTAAATTCGTGGTTATGGAACGGTCCAGTAATATTAAAGCATATTTTTCAAACACTCAATTTTTCTTTTTTCATTCAGAATTAAAAGAAAGTCATTGAATTTCTTTAAGTCCCGACCTCCGTCTCGGAAATTTTGTCAAGACGGAAATCCGTCCTGAGACGGAAGGTCTTGCACCCATGACTTGCATTCGTTGTTTAAAAAACAATCACATAAATCACCTCCAAAAAGAAATTTCTGGTTTATGTGTCTTAAATCTAATTATAGGGTCGAAAATTAGGTCAAAAAGCCGATTGGAAATTTTTTATTACTATTTAAAAACCATGCACAGTAGTGTTTTTAGCTTTCATGAGACTATTCAGATCAATATCCATGACCATAAAAAATTGAGAAATAATTAAAATCTAATCTTCTTTTAAAACAGTTTTTTACATACATTAGAGATTAAATATGCAGGTAATTATGCAACAGCTTAAACCTTTGTTTTTCCTGTTTTTAAATTTTTTTGTAAATTTCCAACTATTTCACTAGTCAACAAAGGTTAAAGAAATATTTCAAAATTAATCTGTTCAAAATTAATCAAATATAAATTCCCTTAGTAGAAAGCTACGAAAATCCTTTCTCAAAATTTTCCCAGGAATTTACTCACTCGCATAAAAACTAAAAAAGCGTTTGGCTGAAAATAATGGAAAATGGATATTCATTCACTTTGAAGGCTATTGATAAAATCTTTCAAACCTTTTTCGGAAACTTTTTGAAAGAAGCTTCAAACTCCCTTCCCCCTTAAGTCATCCAAACAGTCCAAAAACAGAGTTCTTAAAACTTCAGAAACGGAATTTTTTCGGGCTGGCCGGTGGAATACCCCTTTTCCCTGTGTAAAGGCAGTTAAGTTTGTGTTTAAGATTTATTTTTCTTTTGAAAGAGCAACTCCCCTCTCCACATCGCCAAAGACAACCCAAAGTTTTACGACTTCGATTTCGAAAATGTTTCGAGGAAGTCCCCCGAATTCCTTAACTCTTAACTCACTCAAAAATAGCCAAAATAACATTTCTTTATGTCAGCATGGAGTAATTTTCGAAGGAGAGAGCCCCCTCCCCCCAACTTTTCCCCCTAAGTTCACTAAATTTGACTTAAGTTTGCGGTCCCCCCTTTTCATCACCGAAGGTTTAAGAATTTAAGTTTTATAAACATTTTTCAAGAGAGAGTCCCAAATACTCTTTCTCTTAAGTCATATTTAAGTAAAGCCTCAAATAGTTTTTAATACCATCAGTTACAAAACATTTTCAGGTTAGAACACCGTAACCATCTCATAAATTCACCAAAGATTGCCTAAATTAATGTTTTTATGACTTCAGTTTCTGATTTTTTTTATTTTAAACTTCTCCCTCCCCACTTTTATATCATTAAAGACAGCCTACAAACATTTTTTACTTTAAAATTTTTAAGAGTTTGCAGAGGAGAAATCCCGAAACACTCCTAGCTTCGAAAATGGCTTACAATTAAGCTTTTCGATTTTTTATTTTAGAGCCCTCGAGTAGCCCCCCCCCCCCCCAGACTGTCCAAGATATAAACGTTTTATGGCTTCAGTAACGTGGGTTATTTTGCGGACACCCTCTTCGCAAAAGCAGCATTTTCAATTTTTCTGCCATTATTTTTCTCGTTTCTTTTCTTTCTCTCTCTGTGTCTCCCCTCCCCCTCCTCTATATTTCCATTCTAGCTAGTGTTAGATTGCAAGTCATTGGGATTTAGTGTTTCTTCAAGTCTTAAGAATATTTTACCAGAAACATGTCAAAAATGCAGGAACAGTTGCCCATCAGTGTTTCAAACCAGTTTGAAATCCCCCCCCCCCCCGATTCTTTTCAGAATTGCCATTTTCATTAAAATCTTAAATTCTTGGTAGTTCCCGTTTTACCTGGTATGCAGACGCCCTTTGCTGTGGCATAAACCTTTCTTCCCGTCAGCACTTACTCGAAAGGGATTATTCAGATTCAACACAATTTAAGAGAGCACATAATTTTGATTTATGCATGTAAATTTTGCAAGATTAATTCGAAAAATCAGCGAGAATGGCGAGCAACTCCGCAGTCTGCAAAGCAGTGAGTTGGAAATAACAGAGCTACCTAAAAAAAAAATCAAATGGCGCGAGCCTAAAAGATACTTTTCCAAAAGCAGGTTGCAAACAAAACAAGCCCACGGTGGAAAATCGAGAGAATGTCCATGTAAATTCATGGTTATGGAACCAAGGCCGTATCTAGAAATTTTTTTTGGGAGGGGCCTGGATTAGCACATTGCCCTAACACACACACACACATACATATAGTATATATCGACACACCAAACGCTTAAAAATGTTAACATAGAAGACTTTTTGTCTCGATTTTTAATGATTCCACTGTTTGGACTGTTGTTATTTTAATTTCTTATTATTTTTCTTATTCACCTTGTAGTGGTAAGGATAACAGGAGAGTGTCCCTTTAAGTCGGATGTAGAACATCCATAATTTCAGGGGGTCCGGGGGTTTCTCCCGAGAAATTTTTGGAAAAAAAATCTGTATTTTGAGGCCTTATATTAGGTAATTGAGACTACAAAAATATGAAAAAAAAAGGCAAACAAAGTCTTTTAAAAATTATACATTCTTTTGCAAATCAAGATCGAAAAAAATAAATTAAAAAAAAAAAAAAAAAAAAAATTAATTTGAATTCTGAAATTTTGAATTCAAATTATGTTTTTCGCAATCACGAACTGAGACAGGACCCTACTCATTGGAGTTATTGTTTCTAGAAATAGCTCCTGTCCCCCCCCCCCCCAAGCTGCCTCTCCTCCTGGGCGGTTACGTGTGCATAGTTGAGTGTGTAGGCTTGTGTGTGTGCGTAGACCTGTGTGTATGCACGTGTGTGTGTGAGCGTGCATGTGTGTAGGATATGAAAGCCTCCGACCAGGAGAAGCGGATAGCTCAGGACCCGAGCAGCCACGCCGCCTGCAGAGGACGGTGGTGCTGCAGAGGCTTCTGATCCAAGCTGAAAAAGGCACGGAACGTCAAAAACGGTCAAATGAGAACAATAAGCAATCGTGATTGTTCAATAAAAATTGCTTGCTCAACAAATCATGGAACTTAATGGACAGAGAGGAAAAACAAGAGAGGAGAAAATAGAAGCACCCCGCCATCTGCTCATATCGGCTTTTAGTGAAGTTTGTTTTTGATCAATCCCCCTACCCCCATTTTTTTTCATTAAATGCCTTACAGTATGAAAATTGTACAAAACAGTTTAAAAGAAATGGTGTAGACATTCAGAAAATAAGAACGAAAGAATAATATTCTGGCCATTTGGACAATTCATACTTTATTTTCTTGATAAGATATAAAATTGAAGAACTTTTCAAGGAATTTCAAAAACTTAAATAATTTTCAGACTCTCGAACAGTTGAAATTATTTGAAGCTCTTTATTTACACTTTTCAGAAGTTGATTGCACAGTCTTACAAAATGATTATAACTTTGGAAGACACGCCCGTTTTAAGTTAAAAATAAATGCAACGAAATATTTCTCGAAACAAACTTTTTTTTTCAATCACAAGTAGTGCAGAAAATGAAAGAGTAGAGTAAGTGTTATCTTTCTTCTCATACTTAAGGTATTAACAGTATGCAGTAGAAGTAAGAAAAAAAAAAACAAGTAATAACAAAAGAACTTCCATGATACTGAATTCGGCATTAAATAAATGCAAGACAAGAAACATATCAGTCACAAAAATGATCTTGAAAATTATGCTACAAAAACGCGAGAATCGTGATTTTTGCATTTTTTACTCAGGATGTATCAAGGAGCTGAATTTGGCACATCTTGGTAACAAGATACGCCTAATCGGAAACTAGGGGCCCAGCCTTTGGAGGTCCCCGGCTCGAAATCAGTACAGTGTAAGTTTTATAAGAGTTTTAGGGGGAAGCAGGGTCGTTGACAGAGGGGAGAAGGGACACCTGTTGGCCCGGGCCCGAGCTTAAATGGGGCCCAATAATTTCAAACCTAGAGTGGAAAATATGGGTAAACAATATGGAGGGGGCCCAAAAAAAGCATTTGTGACAGCCCCAAAATTTCTGTGCACGCCTCTGGAGGAGGAAGTGCACAGAAGTCGGTTCAGTAGACTTGAAAAGTCTACCGAACTGACTTGAAGGGCCTGCCTTGAACCTGGACTGCCCTGAATTGAATTGGGAAAGAGAGCAGGAAGTCCTAATTAAAGATCTAAATTTCAAGTGTGCCTTGTAGCTAATGAGAACTAGAACTGCTTTTTCTGTATTTCTTCAAAATATTATAAATTTTAAATAGTAGCAAAATTAAGAATGAAAAAAAAATTGTTATTTTCCTTTTTGGACATTAGGAATTTAAAAAAAAAGAAAAAACCTTCTTCTGTTTCACGGTACAAAACATTTCGGGTTTTGGGGGGGGGGGGGTGTCAGGCCCCCCCTCTGGATACGGCCTTGTATGGAACGGTCCAGTTATTAAAGCATATTATGTGAACACTCAATTTTTCTTTTTAAAGTAAAAACTGAAGGAAAGTCATCGAGTTTCTTTCCGTCCCGACCTCCGTCTCGGAAATTTTGTCCAAGATGGAAATCTGTCCAGAGATGGAAGGTCTTGCACCCATGGGCTGCACTATGGCACCTATGTACCTACCCTTCTGTGAATTTTTTTGCTCGTCAAGCATTGACACTAAGATATAAATTAAAAAACACATTTCAGCAAAATATTTATTTAAAAAAACAACAACAATGGATGGGCATTAATGGTTGTAGTATGACTTGTCCAATAAGGGAGCAGCAATAAAGATTGCTGATTTGCTTGCTAGAACACTTTTAAGATAGCTAATTCAGCATGATGCTTGTCAGGATCACCATTTGTATTTTTTTGCTAAGTATGGCATTCATTTGTAAGGTCAAAATAAATATGTATGCAGAAAAAAATATATATTTACCTTCAACTACAGATCCTTCATTAGGTGTTAAATACCCTTGTCCTTCTTTAATTAGGGACCTCAAGATACTTTCATCATTATTAGGACTAAGATCCTCCATTTTCCAATCAATTAATTCAACATCAAATACTAAGGTTGCATTTTCGGGAATATTAGGAGGGCTCCCTTTTTGGCCATATGCATAGTCAGGAAGGCAAAACAATGTACTTTTCTCTCCTTTCTTCATGGTAGCAACACCGATATCCCATGCTTTGATGACTTGACCTATACGAAAACAAAAGTACTTGTGTATAGCAGCCTGAAGTAGAGATGCAAAGTTCTTGACAATAATGTGTTAGGAAAAAAGTCTTCACAGCTGCATTCCAAAACTTATGTTAGAAAAAAGTTTTGACAGCTGCATTCGAAAACTTAATAACAGCATTACATATTTTAGATACGAATGAGCAACTTTAAAATAATAAAACATATTTTAAAAAAAGAAAGCCTTGCATTGAAGAAAGATTGTAAGATGTAAATTTAAATACAAACAAATTACTGTAAGTGTAAATGTAATTAAAATTCTAAGTACAGTAGAACCTTCTTTATCCTGATCATTTAACATTTTTATCAACTTTAATGGAGTTAATTAAGCATTAACTGTTTCACTCATTTTTCTTCTGTAAGCCACTTTTACACAGTTAATGATTCAGAAATAAAATATTTGTATAAGCCGGTGCAGTCATAAGACATTTTCTTTTTTTTTCTGACTAACATTAAATACTTAAATTAGGCACTTTTTATATGAGGTAAATTCCACGAAAATGCGACATAGACATTTTTTAAATTTAAACTAAATCAACTGTTTTTTGTTCTAGTTGATAGAAAATAAGTCAAATATTAAGAAAATAAAATATAATAAAATAATTGCATAAATAATTCTTTAGAACAAATTACTTCAAGACTTACTTAGAAACTGAAAATCTGTTATTTTAACCTCTAGTTTCATGTTCCTTGATTCATATAAATAGCACATAGATTTTTTAACAAGCATATTTATTTGAAAGATTGGTTCATTTTCTTCTCAAAAATACCAAAATTTTAACAGGAAACCGTTTAATTATTTTGCTTTCTCCCTCAAACTTGGTATCCGTTTTCATGTCATGTCTGTCACAGAAAATGTAGATTTTTTTTGTTTTAAACAAAACCTACTTGATAAAATTCAATAATACTTTATTTTCTCTTTCTAAATGCCAAAAGGAAAAATTGACAAAAAGATTAAAAAATAAATTTGAGATTTGAGGGAAATATAGAACATTGAAGTTTGTCATGTCTGTCACACCAGTAATGTCTGTCACGCCAGTAATGTCTGTTACAATAAGTTTTTAAGCAACTTTGCATTAATGCTTTGCTTTTAAGGTTACTATTATTGTTATTTAGCTTTGTATTGATTGCGGCTGTATTTTTTACTACAAAACTGAATAAAAAAGCTTTTGAGAATACTTGGGATAGACAGCAGTTCCTATGTGTGGCTACAGCCAAGGGACAGCACCCTAACTGGGCCATTTTGACCAAGTTTGTTTTAACTGCTTGTACACCTGCTTTACTAATAAGAAGGTAGATGATGTTGCAGTATAAATGAATAGTTTTATTTTTAAGCTATGTGAGTTAAACTTTGCTGCTTTAGCAGTTATATGGGCAAAGTTGAATTAGTTTTCAAACTTCGACAAAATATGATTTTTACGTATGGTACGTAATTTTGATTATCTACGTTGACTGAGCAGCATTTGGAATTGAATTTTTGTTACACTTCTTGGCTATGTACTAGTGCATTATTTGTGCACATTCATCTTCAACTAACTATACTAATTCAGTTTCACTTATTTATTTATATATTTAAAAAATGGCAAATACACTCCATTTTTGGTACACAATTCTAATTTTGGGTATTTTTATACATACTTCAGAGGGTCTTAAAGTCTACTTTCTTCGATTTCAATACTTGTGGTGATGACAAAAATTCACTTGGAAAAAGCAACATACCACAATATGCAATATTGCAAGACAACAAAATTTGTGACACTAGGTTTTGTATTTAAATATTTAATAGTGAAATTACATGAAATTTGCTGTTTTCCATCCTAACTGAAATAACAATTTTATTTTAGAATTTAAATTTTTCAGCATTAAGTTGTACCTTAAGATTAAGCAAATCATTTAGTGAAATTCCGAAGTCTCTAAGTGGTCTAGTTGCTAAGATATAAGCAAAAGCAGGCCTCAGATTTTTCCGTGACAATCAGGCCAAGTATAATAAAAGTGCTTAATAAAAAAGATAAGACAGGGTTCAATGTCTTAGATGTTAAAACGCACTCCCATAACAAGTATGCGAAAATTAATACTTTATTTTTGTTAGTTAAATCTAACAGTGATGAAGAAGATGACTAAATAGTTTCTGTTTTTAATTAGCAATAATCCCTGGGGTTTTAGTTTAGCCTATAAAATGTTCTTTAATTAATTATATGTGATTTTCTTACTTTCAAAGTGTTTTAAGATAAATAAAACATTTAAATTTAGTTAATATCTATATCACTTGGTATCATTTTATGCGTAAACATTCCCCATTCGATGCGTAAAGTTGCCCCATGTTCGGGGTAACTTAACGCGACCGCCTTGGACCTAAAAAACATCTTTTTTCCTGTTAAAAACACAACCTGAGCAACAACTGAATATACAAATTTTGACTTCATTAACTGCTTTATAGAACCACAATGTCTAAAATTTCCTAAGTTCAAACATAAAAATTAGAAAATTTATTGACAAAAATCCTCGTAAATGTGCCCTGGTCTACCATAGCATTAATTAGTATCCTTTTTTCAAGGCACATACAAAAATGTGTCAGTGATAGCTTTATTTTACATTTCACAATTTTCTTTTTTCAGAACTCTAAAACTTGATTTAAAAACTTAAAGAAAAATAAGAACTAGCGACAGTTTAATGTCTTTGCTTGACTTGGAAGAATCCAGTTCCGGTACTGGTTAGTTTAACTTTTTTAATTTACAGAGGTGGGCCAAAATACTTTTTGCCGACTGGTCCAAAGTCAGTCAGTCTGCCGCTGAGTTCAACCGACCTCAAAACTTGTTTTCTTGTAGAAAATGTAATTTAGAAAAATTTCGTAAAACTGCTTCTTAATATCAGAATTTGAGGAGCAGTACTGACTGCTCCCCAAAATAAAATACTTATTTCCCACACTGCCAGTCACTAGATTAAGCTTTATATTGGTTTATAATTTCATCAATTACAGTGAAACCTGTGTAAGTTGACCACTCGTGGTGCAGTACTTTGGCGGTCAACTTAGACAGGTGGTCAACTTATAAAGGGGGGTAATTTTATTTTTTTTTTCATTTCTTGCGCCATGTATTCATTTTTTTGGGGAATTCACCCTTACTCTTTCTGTTCAACTCACTTTCATTCTTTAAAATTATTGAAAGTGAAACAATAATTAAAAATACTATTCAAATAATTTTGTTAGTTTTTCCTTGTTTTTAACTATATTAGACACTTTAGTTTTAGAAATTCCATATATGCCAGTTAATATTCTCTGGCTTTTTCCATTTTCAGTTAATTTTAATATTTCATACTTTTTATTAATGTCAAACTTTCTTTTTGAAGCCTTTTTATGTAAAACTTATACCACAAAGAGCAACAAGCTCGACTCTCCCAGTTCATAAAGGCAAAATCAAAATGTCCTATCTCTTAATCCCTTGCACCAGAAATATGTAACTTTACTCATTAGCAAGCCCAGATCTGTGTACTCGCAGTGTGAGAGGCCCGTGTCTTTAAAGGTGCGAACGGCCCTAGAAATTGAAGAAAAAATAGAAAAAAAAAAAAAAAAAAACTAGTACTAAGACTTATTCACTTTACTAATAGACATTGCTGGCCACTAAGGAGGGGCCCTACATATTTTGTTGCAGGGGAATCAGATCCATCCAGGCCTGCTCTTTTTAGCACAATTCCTGTGCTGTCACAACATATTGCAACTGAAAGGAAAGACTTTGAACTTTTCTACCGACACCTATTTTCATTGAACAGAGTACAAAAAGCTATCTCAAATAGAACAACAAATGAAAAACAAGTTTGGAGAATAAAGAGCAGCATTACGCTTTATGCTGCTGTTGAGTTAGTAAAATGCTGTTGTCATCAAAGCATTAAAAATATTCTTAGAAAGCTATGAGAAAAAAAAAATAAATAAGTAAATAAATAATAAAATAAAATAATTTGCTGAAGAAAGTTAAAAAAAATAAACCAAGTGGTCAACTTACAAAGGGTTTTTTACAATACTCCAAACCAAATTTGGCGAACATTAGTGGTCAAGATAGACAGGTGGTCAAGATAGAGAGGTGGTCAAGTTAGAGAGGTTTTCCTTCATTATATGAGATAGGACTAATTCCGTTCCTGACAAAAGCAGTCAACATAGACAGGTGGTCAACTTACAAGGGTGGTCAACTTTACAGGTTTTACTGTATTATAATAGTTCATATTTCTTCAAAAAGTAAGAATAATACCTTTTCCAAGAGTAAATTCAAAAGGTTCACCACGATCAACACTAGAGTCGAATTTCGTGCCATCTGTTAGTTTTCCAGTGTAATGAACAATAACTTTGTCGCCTTTGGATGGACCAGCATCACCTATACCAGCAGTATTTACAGTCTTTAACACACCACCATCATGATTAGGTGAAACATCAACAGCATTAGGACCAGGAACATATTCATTTTCCTTACACTCCATTGCTTCCGTCTCACTCATAATGGACTATCTAAATAAATAAATAGGTTCCTTAAAATCAAAGATGATGATTACTGTCATAAAAATTAATGTATATAGATTCTTCTATCATTCATACGTGAGACTTCTTTTATTATATTGGGATAAAAAAATTCTTTGAAAGGTGAAAATTTGGCATTTTACTTCCTTTTACAAAAAAAAGAAGTCTTGTATTCGTGAAAAAAATTTCCATAAAAAATCGACCTTAATTTCCATTTTGCTCACCCCCGAATGAATGTTGAGTTTTTTTTTTACTCAACCACACGTGGATAAGTGCCTAAGAACGTATCGATACTCAGTATATCCATTTTGGCGATTCCCGAGTTAGTTACAACGAGTTTTCTTGTGACGTCTGTATGTGCATATGTATGTCGCATAACTCAAGAATGGTATGCCTTAAAAAGTTGAAATTTGGTACGTAGACTCCTAGTGGGGTCTATTTGTGCACCTCCCCTTTTGGTTGCAATTGGGTGTTTCTAAAGGGGTCTTTTGCCCCTTTTATTAGGGGGAGGGGGAAACATTGTTAATTTGTAAACTCAAGTGGTGTTATAATTTGTCGGACATTTGGCAATAGATTGCCAGTCTTCTGGTCACCAAGTTTTGTCGCCAACTTGGCGACAAATTTGGCGATTTTTTTTTTTAAACTTTCAATTTGGCCACTGTTGGTGATATTTAGAGAGTAAACTATTGAATCATATTAAAAATGCCAGTAATGGGGAAATGAAATTAAATTGGAGTAAAAGGAAGTCATGCGATGCTCACATCAGCTCGTTTTTTTTCAATAAGAGCATTGATTAACATGAATATTTTCTGTTTTCATAATTTTATATACCTTCTTTTCTTGTTTAGACTTTATCGTCTATCGGGGATGCAAAAAGTGTGCAGATATAAGCAGAATTTTATGCCTACTCTAAGTGTTCTTTAACTTCTTTAGTTAATTTTTTTTTCTCTTGTCATTTAAATACTCTAGCGTTAAAATTGACATACACTAGGCATCGCTTCAAGGGTACATAATCTATCTCAATAAATCTTAAGTAATCAAGGAAATTAGGTAGCAAGTGAAGTTTTGGTTGAAATATGCTTTTCAGACTATTTTGAAATGCAAAAGACTGAAAAATAATAATTGAATAAATAAAAAAAGCGTTACTTGGATTTTTTTCTCCATGTAATTTTAGAAAAACTTAGATGGTCTCCCTTACATATTTATGTACCTAATAGGAAAGCTGCATTGATTTAAAAAAGAGAAAAAAAAAAAATTATTTAGCAAACTTACATTTCCTTAAAAAATATAAGTTTCTAAATTTATTAAATCTGTAATTTATCTGTAAAAATTTGCTAGTTACTTTGCATCAACTAGATTTTACTCTTTGCAATGATAGCGCAATTTCATGGTGTCGGAGGTGAAAAATGAAGAAACATTTCAGTTTTAATTTCATTTACCAAATATAAACTGATCCAAATTGATTAAATTTATTTTCAAGATACTTACTACATCCTACTGAATAAAAAATCATGTTAGTTTTTCAAAATAGATCCCTAAAGCATGAATTAAAAAATTTTAAGGAGTTGGTGTCGGACGTAAATACAAAAATAGTAAAATTGATGGTTCACTTAAAAATTATTCAAAGTCTGAATTGCCTTTCATTTTAATTTTAAAAACAACTTAATTCTTAAGTATACTTATGATTGAAGCATATTTCAGTTTTCAAATGATATTATAAATAATAAAATTACTTAAAAAATATTTTTATCTTGGTGTTGGACGAAAATTGTTCATATTGGACATAAACTTTTGCTTTTAATGTAAATACATAACAACGATTACTATTATAAATATTTAAATTACAGGTTACATATATTGCGCCAAAATTTACCAAGTAAATTCAGAAGTATGATCATTTGGGTTAAGTGGGTCACCCCCCTAAAACTGAAATATGCATATGGTTTTTTATACTTTTTACATTTATCATGTCATGATTCATCACAGTGATCGATTTTGCATATATTTGGGTTTTGTGGAATTTTTTTTCTAGGTCAGAGGGGAAAAAAATCTGAAAAATATTTTTTGGCAAGTTTAAGCAACACTTTTCAAAGAAGTGTTTCCTGTTAGCTTTTATTATTTTTTATGATCATTAAACCTTCATGTACAGTTTAACTTAAAGTGCATACTTCAACCAGAATTTTTGAATAAAAAATTATCAATATCTGTTTTAGAGGAGGAGTTCTACTTATCCCATAAAATTTCGCTATAAGTGGTTCCACCCGTAACAGTGAGGATTTGAAAATCAAAAGCAACTCTGATGAAATATTTGTATCAGTGAAATACAAGACAACTATGATGACTCAGTAGGAATTGATAGTTCAGCTATAAAAACTGCTAAAGCTGGTGATTAGTTTTATCTGTGAAACTTATGTGAAAGAAAACCATTAAGATTTATGTAGGTCTAATATTGATAATGGTTCTTCCTTAGCCAACTTTACATAGACGCATTGATTTAGTGTATCCAATTTCTTTTTCAAGTTATAGTTTTGGCTAATTTGCCAAAATTGATCTTAATCAACTTTATTACGTTCATTCAACACACCTTGATATGTAAAAGTAAAATCTATACCTAAAGGCTTTCAATAAATTTCACAAATGAAATTGATTTGTTTTTTGATTTAAAGTTTTCCGTGATACAGATTTAAAAGACTAAATATCTCATAAATGGATGCATTTGCAAAAAATTAATTCACACTAAAAATTTACATACTTTATCATGTACTTACCCCTTTTTTTATATATGCTTGATTTAAATTTAATTACAAGGGGGGTGGCCCACTTACCCCTTACTATGGAATAAGTGGGACACCTGTTCGATTTTTAAAAAAATATAAACCTTAACAATAATTAAAGCATTATTTTAGAAAATAATGATAGAATTCGTTTATTGTCCAAGACAAAATATTTTTTTTTGTTTTGAAACTTTTGTATGTTTTCAAAAACAAATTGTTCTCAAAAGGAGTCCTACTTGCCCTAATCAACCCTGTATGTTTGTGCAGTAAATTCACTATGTTGCTTTCTATGCATATGTTTCACTTTAACTTTGAAATGAAATGCAAAAAAAGGAGAAAAACAGTTGAAAACATATGCGTTACATCAATGAGATTGAAAATCTTACTTTGTACCCAAAAATTCATGTATCTAGCTTTAAAATTATTGGCTCAGCATAACTAATTGCACATTTTGGTGTCGGATGTAATCAGGGTTGGCCGGATTGGACCCAATGGTTTTTTTTTTTTTTTTGAAAAAACCTGTTATTTAGCCCACTTTTCTGTTTAAAATTTTTCTAGAAGTTTTTAAAAAAATTAATTAATTTAAATACTTTTACAATTTAAACTTCTTTTTTATTTGTTCTTATTACAGACAATGGACATAAAAAATGAATTTTGAACGTTAATAGTATTTCTTAACTCTTAACGGCATTAAAAAAAGCTTCAAAGATTTTAAATAAATATATTTAACTTTTTTCTTTAACTGGTCAATAAATAACTCAAATTATCTTGCCTAAGTCATGTCTGATTTTCTCAATATTTATAGATTGTATAGATGAAACTACTCGAGCTAAAAGGCTTTCATGTGAATTATTTTCTGTAAACCAACATGTCACAAATCTCGAATAAACAAGGTATCATTTTTAGAAATTAACAGGTTTTACAAACGGTTGGACAGAAAACAGAATAGGATATACAGTATTTTCATTAGCTTACAAAAAAGTTTAATATTTCTTACTCTGTACACAGAAATAGAAAAACATGCAACATAAAATTCAAAGAAATGTTTTGATTAAGCTGGAATTCAGTAAAAAGGGATTTAAACTACTTGAGGTTCTACAGTACTTTTGCATGTCAAAATGAAATACAATAAAGTAAAATACAGAAAAAAATGTAATAATTATAAACAAACAAACGAACAATAGATTTTATCACTCAAAAAGTAAGTTTGCCCTAACTGTTAGTAATCATGAAAACTAAAAAATCTGAAACTTCACCATTCTTGGGTTCCGTTGTCTTTTATACTTTTCTTTAGTGCTTTCATCTTTGTCCATATACTTACGCTACAGTATGCTACAAGCACTTCACATTTTCCCAAAAAACCCACATTTCTTTAAAAAAAACCCAGCTTTAGTTGGGTTCTTTTGCGTCTTATTTAAAAAACCCAAAAAACCCTGGGTCCATGGGCTTTTTTTTAAAAACCCGGGTTTTTGCCAACTCTGGACTTAAAACACTTACTGTACTTCAGAGAAATTCTTTTACAAATCAAAATGAATTGTATTTTGACGCATTTTTGCAACATCACCAGCAACACATTGTATCTTTAAATGGTTATTCATCTCAATTCGGAATGTATTTTTTGGAAAAACTGAATAACTTCGAGAGTCGCTAAATATGGTTTGAAAATACTCAAGATGTTGACCTTAGTTTAACCTCCTGTAACTTATTTATAACTGAAGTCGTCAAATTTTAGACAGGCATTTCAAAATACACAACACTTTACTTTTAAAATGATACCTTATTTGTTTCACAATTTTAATTCTGAAAATTTGATCATCTGGTTGATCTTATCATGGAATTGCCCAATATGTAAAATACATGAAAATATTTGGGGGGAAATGATGGAAGTTTTTCAAAAAAAAAAAACCATTTTGAAAAAAAGAAAAATTAATTTGAATTTTGACATCTTGAATTCAAATTATGTTTTTTGCAATCACGATTGTGTGTATGTAGGCGTGTGTGTTTGTGTGTGGGGGGTATGTGTGTTGTGTGTAGGGGTATGTGTATGTGTGTGTAGGCATATGTGTTTGTGTCTGTGTGCAGGCATGAGTGTGTGGGTAGTTGTGTGTGTGTATGTTTTTGTGTGTATATGTGTAGGTGTCTGTATGTATGCGTGTGTGTATGTGTAGGTGTCTGTATGTATGCGTGTGTGTATGTGTTTGTGTGTGTATGTGTTTGTGTGTGTATGTGTTTGTGTGTGTATGTGTTTGTGTGTGCGTGTGTGTATGTTTTTGTGTATGTATGTGTAGTTGTGTATGTGTGCGCGTGTGTGTAGGACATGGATGCAACCTGGAGACGGCTTTCGCTATAGGAGCAGCATCGTGAGGAGCCGGTCGACTTTGATGGTGCAGAGGGTGGCAGTGGGAAAATAAAATGATAGAGGACGCCAAAAACAGTCAAATGAAAGCAATAAGCAATCGTGATTGCTCAAAAAAAAAAAAAAAAAAAAACACATGGTTTAAACCAAACAACCCTGGATGTCAATACACAACTTTTCCTATCACAGGCGATAAAAAAAAATTATACCTCAGCATTTTTTTTTTAATTTAAAAAATGTCAATTTTTACATTTTGGCGAAACTTCAAGGGGCTGGCAAAGAATCTAAATATACTTGATTTCCAAAAAATTTTTTACACGAACATTTGATGTCAATACACAATTTTTTCCGCCACAGTTTTCCATTTTTCAAAAAAGTTAAAATTGACCCACCCTAGTATACACCTCATATTTTTACTGAATAATCTTGTTTCCAGCAATCTTCTCAAAAATTCTCTTTGAATTGCTTTATCACAGACAAAAGTTCTGGTTGGCAGATTAGTTATATCATATTTCACTATTTTAATTTAACATTATATTTTAATGTCTATTTTCATTGTAATTTTCAAACTAAATGTAAATGTATCGTAAAGCTATACACTGCCCCCTTCTAAAATTATAAAAATTTGGCCATTTATTAAAATAAGGTCGAAGATCACTGACCATATGAACTAGAGTAACAAATCAAAGCGTAAAATTAAAGCTCTATAGCATTTGTAACTTAATTGAAAACATCCGATTTAAGCAAACAGTTCAGTTACAGCATCCAGAGACTTCAGTTTTGTCTTTTTTAGGCTCATCAGGCTGAATAGCCATAGACAGCAAACCAACTCCAACATTAAAGCCGATATGATTCAAATTGAAACTACAACCAGCTACAAATATCATTTTGGACAAACAAATTATTTGCCTATTTCATTTTTATTTGACTTATACATATGCTTCAAGAAATTAGAATATGTAGGTATAAAATATAACGAACGAAACTGAAAGTTATTTTACGATCGTTAATCTTTAGAAACACTTGGCCAGGAAAAATCTGAAAATTGCATGAAGTCACTGAAAGTATAACAAATTCAAAACTGCAGTCAAAATAAAATATTTACTTCGTTTTAAGATTTTAAATTGAGAAATCTACCAATGGGTTGTTTTTCATTTGCACTTCTACGAAGTTATTAAAGTGATTTAAATACAAAGGCTTTTAACAACTTTTGTCGTTTAAAGTTTTCGCCTGAAAACCAAGATTATTAATTCACAATAATATTCAATTTGAACTCACAGAAGGGTATTCTATGGCACTCACATGTATATAAGAATGGATTTGTGATTTCAATACAGGAAAAATCTTTCCAGAAAGTTCCTTTAGATGCCGGCAAGGGAAAGCGTGCAACCACAGACAGAGAGACAGACGCTCGTAGAGTACCAGTGGCTAGTTTTCCATTAATTCTGCTTTCTACAAATGATGAGAGCATGCGCAAAACAAAAGAGATGAAAAGATTTTTTTTTCTTGAAAATTTATTTTATTTTTTACGTTTGGAAAGTATTTACGTTTGAAATGCAAAGTAAAATTTTTAAAAAAAATTCTAAAAGTAACGTGACCAAAAATATCTATTTGCATTAAAAGAACGATCGAAATGAGAAAACATGAGAAATGAATCATCGCTGAAAGTCAGTTAATTTTAACTAACTATGACTGTATAATGATTTAGTAAACATCTCCGTGAAATGATAGCTAAGATGTGCTAATCATTACACATTATAGATCTTTGTTTCATTGCGAGTAACCAGGGAATTGTAAATCATTTTAAATGTTTTGGTGGTACTTTATCTTTAAGAAGTTCAAGAACCATGTTACCTACATGTGTTGAACAAATTTAAATATATACTTACAATGGCATCCATATTCAAAAATCAACTTTTAAAGCATTTGTCGAAGTATGATAATTTTTCATGAATTTATTTCAAATATTTTGAGTTAAAATAAAATATAATGCTGAGACTTTTCTAAAAAGTTCAGGTTCTTTTGGAAAATGAGACTTGAATCGACAAACGCCAATTAATTTTTTATCCTTAATCGATCCTTAATTTACTCAGTATATTTTGCTAAAATATCGGTTTGTATTTCCTCTAGATAATCATAGTCCGAGTAATATAGACTAAGCTTGTTGCATAAACGTTGTAATGGACTTTGAATTTGTCTATAGATGTTGTAATGAAAAGAAATGTTCTTTATCTCTCTCTTCACTTCAACATAATTACATAATTTATTTATACCAAAACTATCTGCTGGTTTCATAATAATCTTACTTGTAATTACCCTTCGCAAAGTTCCACTTGGAAACATAAATATGATTTGCAAGCCATGCAATAATTGAATTTGTCAAATCAGCATTTCTTAATTTCTTTGATAGGTGGAACTCTTTTAGCTGGGCTTTTTTCATATAACCCCAGGTTTTCCCTCAATAGTATTATTTGAATGCAGCATTCTGGATGTGGTTTATTTCCAATAGCAACGATTTTTTCTAACTATTTATTGACTTGGAAAATATAATTAAAAAAAACATATACATTTGTTTTAATTATACAGTCAAACTCGCTTGTAACAAGTCCTGTTTTAACAAGAACCAGGATTTAGCAAGGAAATCAGAGATACTTGGTTGGTACATTGTTAAATATAAAGCATAAAGTGAGAAGCAAAAGGATGTAAGTGGAAATTTTCAAGTCATGAGTAAAACGTATTTAAAGGTAACATCCTAGGTAGGCTTTCATTGAATTTTTTTTCCTAAATGAGGCTGTACAGCAGCACCTACCTGGGCTACTAGTACTATCTCTTGTCCAAAGACAGAGGAGAGATTCCTCTACTATTTGTACTGGTTATCTCCAAATTTAAAATTCTGCCACTTACATCCGTTTGCTTCTCACTGCCTCATATGTGCGTATGTGTAAAGAAGAGAAATGTTCATCGAAGGCTATACTTAAGCAAATGTATAGCCTTTGATGAACATTTCACTTACTTTTGAAACCATTTGACTGTGTAAATGTATGAGACAACCTTGACAAACCATTTTTTTGTGGATCGCTGGGGTGGACGAATTTTACACATGGGAAACAGACGACCAGCATGTTTCTGGATTGATCTCTTTGGATATGGATTTGTTTTTTACTTTTACGTTGATAACTGGAATGAATTCTGTAAAGTTGAGCATCGGATTGGGTTTATTTTAAGTTACAAAATAATCAATAAAGAATGTGACTAACTCTGTGAGAGTAAAAAGGGGCCTTAAAGGATCAATGTAAATTAACTTAAAAAAAAAAAAAAATTGAAGATTATTTTTTTACATGAATTTCAACTTCAAAAACCTACATTTTTTTTGTGTAATGTCCCTATAGCAGATGCAAAGAGATCACAATCCTCAAAGTGAAGGCATCAAAGGTATAAAAATGGCTTGTAAAAGAAATATTTTTGCTAAAATTATTTTAGAATTGTATTTTAGAGGCCTATGATAAGCATATCATTAATATCTATTGACAGAGTTGAAGCAAAAATAAAATTAAACCATTGATTCAGCATTGATTCATACTAAAAATAAAAAATGGAATTTCACTTTAAAAACTTGAAATCAGCATTTGAACAAAAATAAAGAGAATTTTCATTTATTTGTATCCTAATAAAGCAAAGTTAGCTTGAAAAAAGAATAAAATATGATTTTCATATCGGATGTAAAAAGATTGCACTTGCAGGTAAATAAAAGAGTTAATGTTAATCATCCTTGTTAGCATCAGCAAATCAAACCCATATAATTTTCTTTCAAAATAACAGATACACATTGCACCGTAGATACACAAATTATTGCCATTTTGAAGTTGTTAACCCTATCTGAAGTGATCCCATTTTTTTTCCCACCCCTACTATCCGTTTGCAGTTCTAAAAGTTCATTTTGCTGATATATATTATTATTGTCTATTAAATCATGAGAGGGGAGAAAAGTGCTTAGGAGGCAAAGTGTCACAATGCCTTTTTCAGAGCAGAGAAGTTTACAAAAACACCGGTGCAAAATAGTTAAGATAAAACAACCAAGCAAAATTATTTAAATCCAAACTGACTTTCAGCGGTTAATTTCTTTCAAAGAAACAAACAAGCATTTTATTTATTTGGCAGCAGTAGTTATTTATTGCTTGCAAGAGCATCACAAGAGTGCCAATTTGTTTTTTTTTTTTTTCTGCAAAATTAGCAGATTTTGTATAAGCTCATCCCTCTAATTTAACTTCAAAAAAGGTTCCAAAAATTATTGGTTTTATACAGGGGAAATATGCGTTATTTTGGTTTCAGGTTTGCTCTTTCAATAAACAATTTGTGAAAGATCTGTTTTTTTTAATCAGAATTTTGTGAATGGTCCGTTTTGGTTGAACGGGATTTTGTGAAAGGTCCGTTTTGGTTGATCAGATTTTCGTGAAGAGTCCGTTAACAGACCCAGATTTACTCTGGCCAGACCCCTGAAGGCAGATGTTCCGGTTAGGTGGTCAGCCTAAAGCGTAACCTCCAGTGCTTGGTTCCCAAGTACGCTTGGTACTGATTTTAATGACCCACTAAAGGATGAACGGCTGAGTCAACCATGCCCAGCCTGGGAAAAAAATCCTGGAACTGTAGCTGGGGAGTGCGAAGCGCTACCACTGAGCCACTGGGCTTCTATCATCAGCAATGCCTCCAATTAATATTTTGGAAAAACTATTTAAATATCTTTACATTTATTTCAATAATAATATTTTATTGAAAAAAAAAAGTTGCTCACTTTATTTCTTTTTTCATTTACTTTTGTTTACAGATTTGCCAAAAATCTTTCTCCTGATAAGCTGCATCTTAGCACTTTAAAAGGACATGGAGAACTACGTAACTTGGAACTGAATGAAAAAGTTTTGACAGAACTTCTTGAACTTCCTGCGTGGTTGAACTTGAAATGTGCCACTTGCAATCATGTCACCTTGCAGGTTTGTATTTTAGTTCGTTTAGTTAGGAGAAGTTTTGTCATCAATTTTTCTTTTAACTGAAGCATATAAATCCAGTAAAATAATGACAAAGCATCTCAGAAAATAACCCTTATATTTTAAGCAATAATAAGAATTTAAAAAAAAAAGACGGGTTCCATTGACTTGCCGTCAATGAGCCAAGTCCCACACTTGGCGAATGTTCAGTTGTTGGTTCAGCATCAAATTCATTAAAAATTTTTCCACTATTAAGTTCCTGCGTTTTTGCATTTAACAGTTTATGTTTCACTTTTGAGTGTGTAGATTTTTTTTTTTAATTCAATGAAAGAAATCCTCTTTTTACACAACAGCTATTGTCAAGCCTGTTATGGCATATAGTAGCACTTCCTTGCTGATATTTTCATTCTCTTTCGAAGCGAGCATTTGTTGATTTAATGTGTTGTTGGTTTAGATGTCGGAAGGTTTGGTTTATCACTTTTCGGGAGGGTGAAATAATATTTTTCAAGTGGTTTGTTTTAATTTTAAGCATCAAGGATTCAGAGGTCTTACATTAGAATACTGATTTCAGACATTCGTCCATCTTCTTCGTTTGTGAGCTCAGGAGAACAGACAGTTTCCAGATTTTTCTGCGAATAAGTATTTTTGCCATTGGTCTCCTGTCAAATTTTGTTTTTTCCCCAAGGGACTCCCACCTGGCTAGTCACCAAGTGATAGGAACAGGGGGCCCTCGAGGGTAATGTCAAATTTTGTATCTTGCTTTTTATGATTTTTTACTCCCAAGTCCTCTCTTTCTTCGATACCTACCCCCTCACCCCAAAAAAAAAGAAGAAAAAAAAAAGAAGCTTTTAATTTTTTATCTGGGAAGCCAATATTGTAGGTGGCTTGTCTCCGAAATTTTGAATTTTTAAGATACACCTATAGATAGCCAATGACTAAGCAGTGAGGAAAATTTTAAAGATACTTTAAGGGTCATTAAATTCACTCTCAAACAACTTTGATGATTGAATAGTAAATTTTCTTCTGAAAATAAAAATTGATAAAAATAAATTACATTTTGATATCACCTTGTTAATTCACAAGATAGCAAATATAAATCTTACTAAAAGTGCTAGAAATACAAACCTTATTATCTTATAAATGCTGTGCTTCATGTTTCTTGTTTTGTACCATTTTCCGACATCCTCTCATTTTTATTTGAAATTTTTTGATGGTTTTTATTTGAAAAAATATATGGTAATATTTTCATATTGAATTTTTAGATCTCTTGGACTAAACTTAAATCTGTTCCTATTTATTTGGTAAGTTTGTTTTATTTCATAGAATAATAATGATATTTTTATGAATAAATAGTTCCTTAAAATAATGTAAACAGTTTGATATTGATACATAAGTACTTAAGATATCAAAAATCTTCAAAGTAAAAGTACTTTTGATGTAGCATTAGGAGCCAAACAGGTTGTTAGTTTTAAAGAAACTGTTCCAAATCAATTTTAAAAATAAGGAAAAATAAAAAAGCTAAATTTCATTTTTAACTTTGATATTATAGAAAGTATTTCCTTTAATTACTTAATGATACAGTACAGGATATTGCTAGATTTTTTTTCCAAAGCATGGAAATACACCTTGACATTTTTTCAATGAGTAAAATTTTTTTTGGATGAGTGAAGTAAATGAAAAAAAAATCTAACGTCCATAATGGTGATCATTTTTATTAAAAACTTTCTGGGGGTGTAATGAAAGATGGCAGAGTAAGGAAAGGTGTGTATTATTTTGATTTTTAATGTTTTGAATTTGAATAATGAAGAAGCATACAAATGTAATATTTAAAAACTTAATTTGCTTTTCTCCTCCCCCCTCCCCATTTTCCATGCTGCTTAGTTTTCATTTAAATGTAAAGGGTGAAAGTACGCTTAAATAAACTTTTTATCAGCATTTTCAAGGTTCAATGTATAGAATGCACGTGTAGGAATGTTAAAAATAGCTCTAGTAGGTACTGTTGTACCTCCATGCAGAAATGTACCCTAATCAGGGTTGGCAAGGTTTTTCCCACCTCCGGTAAATACCATGGTAAAAACCGGCATTTACTGTCATGGGAAATACTATGTTTTTCCCGCATGGGGAAAAACTGATTTTTAAAAACATAAATATCAATTCAAAACAATCTTTAAAAATATCGAAATTGAGTTCTAATTAAATAATAGCTTGGAAAATAGAAAAGAAGGAGAAAATTTTACAAAAATGGACAATGAAGTGGATTTAGTTATAAATATTTACACAACACAGAGATTACAAATCTTAATCCTATTTATATTCTTCATCTTCTACTTACACATTGGGTTTTAGCATCATGTAACAAAGCACATTAGATGCTTTTTGCAGTGTTTGACCTTCGTTGACCTTTGTTTTGCCTTCAGAGAAAAATGTCTATGACTGATTTGTCAAACATTCCATTTGAGTGGACAAGAATCTGGCAACAACTGTTACTGATAATGCAAAAAAACATTCTGTGTAAATATCACACTGAACCAAAATTTAAAGAAAAAAAAATTGATAGGTCTACTTAAAAATGTAATAAAAACTTTATTCATATTAAACACAAAAAATTTATTGCTTCTCCTGATGACCCTGGTATTTTTAAGTTTAAGAATTTTATTTTATTATGTTCTAAAATATTTATTTAGGAAATTAATTATTGTTAAAAACTTTTGTGAGCAAATTTTATGTTTTATGCAATAATTCGTATTTATTTATATTCCTTTCCTACAGAATAATTTTAAAACCAAGAGAATTTTGTAATAACTATTTATTTCTAACTTTCATTTTACACATCAGATACAGAAAGACAAAATATTTCTTACATATTGTTATTTGGAAGTTTTTCCTGGTTTTTATCACATTTTCCCGGTATTTACCACTTTTTCCCAGTATTTCCCGGCGGGATGGGAAAAACAAGTTTTTTGGACGGGAAAAGGCCAACCCTGATCCTAATCTGTTTATTCTGTTTTTATTTGTTTTACTCATTTATTTAACATGTTATTACTATTATAATTATTATTGCATTGTCTCTTACTAAAGTGTGTTAATCTAATGATTTGAATAAATGTTTAGTCTTTAGATGAAGTTATTGTGGAAATAGAAACTTGTGAAGATCTTAGGCCACCAACCCCTATGTCTAGTGAAGCTAGCTATAAGTATGTTAATCTGTAATTTTTCATTATTTTAATGCAGTTAGTTTTGTTTTCCTCTTAAGTTATTATGTAATAATTTATTTCTTTGCTTCTGTTAAACTTTTGAGTGTCTTATGAATAAAAGCTATCAAGATTGTTTCACACCAAAGGTGAAGCACATATGGTCTAGTGGCTTCTATAAAACTAGTTTTTGAATTGCTGAATATTTATAGTACAGGGTGTCCAAAAAATCTCTGACACCTTTAAAAAAAATCATGGAAAAGCAACAAATTGTTATATAAATATGGAGTTTACACAAAAATGTTTCACAGGGTCATGAATATTTATGACATTGCAAAAAAGACAAAAAACTTTGAAGTTGCATTTAAAGGTGGCGCTGCTCTACCGTCACTGCTAGGAGGGAGAAGAAACATAATGTGAGGTGTTTAATCATTTTGTTAAACAGAAAGCAACACCTTTCATTTCTAGAGTTCAATGTGTCAACATGCACTGTTTGTTGCTCATACCACATGTAAACGGTGCTCAAATTCATCCCATGTACTAGCCCCCATGAACTGCAGATATTTGTGCTGCTTGGTAATTCGTCAATTCAGACCTTCAATGCTAGCAATGCTACACAATTTGACACAAAAAAATATTCATGAACCTGTGAAGTATTCTTGCTCAAATCACATATTTATAGATTATTTTGTTACTTTTCTGTGAATTTTTTTAATGTGTCAAATACTTTTTCAGACCCTGTATATTGCAACAATTAGAAAATCAATTTAAAAATGATTAGTTATAAATTGATGTTGATTTTGTTCAAAATTAGATGTCCTTGTCAAACTATTGCCATTTGTCAGCTTAAAGCCCGGATGTCAAATATAGTAATATTCAATTCTTTCAAGCAATAAACAAAAGTGGGATTTTTTTTGTCAGATTTAAAAATTATTTTATGCATTTTTGCTACATGATTTTTGTAATTTAATTTAGATTTTTTCCCTAATGAATTTCTTTATTGTGTAGTAAAAATACTTAAAAAGAAATATTTTAGAAAGAGTTTCACTTTATAAATTTTATTCGAAGTGGTGTTTAAATATGTCAGGTTGTTTTATTGATTCATTTATTTTTTCTAATCTGATAAGTCATTAACCCTTGTGTGAATACAAAAATGTTTTTATTGTAACTTCTTATGCAAAACAATAAATTAAACAAAAAATGAATGTTTTTTTCCTATTATGTCTGCAATGAAGTGATAAAACTATGCAAAAAGGATATACAGTTGGACTTCTCTATCGGAACACTCTCTAATGTAAACACCCCAGTATACTGAACAGGTTTGATGGTACTGGCAAAACTCCATACACTTACCTCTCTGTACTCTGAACATCCTATAATATAAACAACCCCGTATTATGAATGTTATTTTCAATCCCCATTAGTCATCTTCTCTCTATATACTGAACATGTTCACAATTGGAACTCGGGAATTCCTCCAAATCAAATTGGAAAGCTAAAAAGACATTTACAATTTTATCACTGATTGAATGGCATTAAAGAGAAAATGGATAGAGGAAGAAGAAAAATTATTTTCCTGAATATTACTGCATCACATGAAATCATTCAACTGAGCAATATGAGCCTGAAGTATCTGCTACTGGACTATATTTCTAGAATCCAACAATTGTATCAAGTTGTATTCAATACCTTTAAAGTATAATTACTTTCAAGCAAAATGCGTCTGAGAATCACACGGAAACATTTTCACTTGGATGATAACACGTACCTTGCATGAAGATGTACAATGCAAAAACAGATTTTTTTTTTTTTTTTTTGAGGTATTGTACCAATAGCTGTATTGCAATATTTTTTGTTGAATGTTACGTTAAACTTTTTAAATTAAAGAAGAAATAAATAAATGCAAGAGTTTAGGTCCTACAGAGTTGAATTAACATTGCACTAGCCAAAAATCCAAAATTCAACGCCTCAACCTCAGTTTCTGGTATACAGTCAACCCTTGTTTTATTGTGGTTAATTCGTTCCAGATTTTACCGCAATAACAGAACTTCCGCGAAGTAGGATTCTGTATTAATAAACCGAATAGTTTCCTTATTAGGAGCACATAAAACTTACTTACGACTATTTAAATAGGGTTTTAAGATAGAGCGCTCTAGACCTGAAATGGCACCCTTAGCCACCATTAAATTTGTAGTATTCAATATATTGCACAAAATAATACACTATAGACTAAAAAGATATCATATTGTTAATTATTGGGAAATATACTACACACACACTTGTAGTTCTTACACACTACTACTAATCTATGAAAATAGTTCAACTTGTTTGATGATGAATTAATTGCCAGTTAGTGAACGTATGTGCCCCCGTTTTTCCTCAACATTCATCCTCATTAAAGGTATTACGTATACAACTTAAAAAGCTAGTACATTGTTGAACACCATCTACACTACAGATGTATTTATCCCTTAGTGATATATACAGTGATAGTGGTATATACAGTGATTTATACTTTTCAGTTAACGGTTGAAATGAGATAGCAATTCCCTTCACTTTCTTCGGAGATTTTATACTTCCACTCACTCAACTAGTTCAACTACAGCCCCTCAAAAGAGCTCACTTTACTTAAAAGACATACTTTGTTATTCTTTTGTAGTAAAAAGTTTACACGAGCGCATAAAAAATTTTAATTACTATATTAAAAAAAAAAAAACTAGAAAAAACCGCGATGTAGTGAAGCTGCGAAAGTGGGCCCTGCGAGGGACGACTGTATCTCATCGGGCAAAGTACTGAACATTGTCCACTACTACAGTAGAATACATATACAGTAGAACCCTGCAAATTTGTACCCCGTTAGCCCGGATAATCCGGATCGATCAATTTGATCAATTTTTTTTTTTAATTTGAGGAGCGATCGTCGAATTTCCATAACATTAATTTGTTTAACCCTCTCACGGGCAAGACCGTGTTATGTGGTTGATTGAGTTCCCTTTTCTTGGCAATGCAACTTTTGAATAATTTTTCTTTGCTCGATAGGTAAACTTTATAATAAAGCTTATAGACTTTATAATAGCAAAGTAAACATGTTTACTGTTTATAGGTGTAATTCTATGTGTTTTATGTAAAGGTGATTTTCAGTAAGTATGTTTTATTTTATTTATTTTTTTCATTTCCTGGATAATCCGGATTTTCAATACTCCGGATTTGGTCAGATTCCAATTAATCCGAATTATCGAGTTTCTACTGTACATGCATTATCCAGTCTCAGATTTCAAAGACGATAAATGATCGTATATCTTACTACCAAACGGCACAACCTTGAGGATCACGGATTTAGACATGATCCTAGATATAGGTCAATTCCTTCTAGGTATGAGCCCAGGTAAAGCGGTTCGACTGCATTGGCCCTAGTTTGGCTGCAACGGAGGTCCAAAGTTGATAACTTGGACCCAAAAATGCAATGGAATTTCCTTTGGAATTACCAATTTTACCCCTTTTTACAGTATTGTACTGAGTTATGAGCCATTTTCAATCACTTACCTTTGAATTAATTACATTAAGTGCTGATTTTTAATAAGTGGTTGTCAAATTTGAATTGGATACTATTTTTAATTTTGGTAACTTGAATGCCAAAATAACATAGTTACAGGATATTCATCATTTGCAAATGAAGCTAATTATTTTCATTTCATATTAATACTCTGCTAGTAAAAATAATTTTTCATTTACTAATGAAAACATGTACTTTAACTGGATATTTACAGGGCCGGATTTGGAAGTGTGGAGGCCCCGGGGCAACGAAAGAGTGGAGGCCCCTAATCATTGTTCGAAAAGATCATCATATTTTCGAATATATCCGATACTTTGATATATAACCAAATATTTTGATATATATGTATATATCCGACATTTTCGACCCGTGAAAGTTAGGATATTTTGCAAAAAATTTATTGTGGGAGCCCCTTTGTTGTGGAGGCTCCGGGGCAGTAGCCCCGCCTGCTCTCCCCTAAATCCGGCCCTGGATATTTTTCTTCTGCTATCAAAGATATTTGTGCATGGCACATAAAAATACAAGATCGTTTCAACTTTTCAAGTAACTCAAATAATGCCCATAAAAAAAAGGTGATTTCCCTTCCACTCGTTGTACTAACAAAAGATACCAAATTTGTTCGTCGGAAATTTCAATGGAAATGCCGTTGTATTTCTGGCGCGAAACTAGCTACTTTGGAGCCTAGTTGCAGCCAAACTAGGGCCTATGCAGTCAAACCACTTTACCTGGACACATTTCCTATATCCAGAATTTTGTCCAAAACTGTAACCCTCAACGTCGTGCCATTTGGTCGTTAGCTTAATAAACTTTTTTTTAGCAATCGCTCTTGTTACTTAATTAAAAAACACATTTTCTGAAATTTTGTTGGTAACATTATCTTTCTTGAAGATGAATCTGTTCAAATTTTAATCAAAGCCTAATTTATTTCATTTTGAAGAGCAAGTTAATGAAATAAGATCTGTTCTGAAGTAAGATGAGTTCTATTAATTTTTGGGGAAACATTTACTGAGTACTTAACTTCTTATGTCAACACTTTTTTATCAAATGATTTCTTTGCTAGAAAAGATATCATTTTCCGTGTTTCCACTGAACTGTTATTGATTTTAGAGCAAAAAAAAAAATTTTTTTCTTTGAAGTCAATATTGGAACAGAGTGAATGCATTAAAATTAAATAGCCCAGTATGTTTATTTGTGCTTCGATAAAATTTGAACTTAAATTAAATTCTTTCAAAAGATTCAATCAGTTTTAAACCAGTGATAAAAATTATATGTTAAATCTATTAATGTGCTGAAAATTTTTTTGTATTTTGAAAGGAAATTTTTTAAACTTGCTAACCTTGTCCTTTTTTTCAGATCTGGTGGAAAATATGGTTTTTCTGATCGAGTTATAGATGGGATGACTGTTGTTGTTAATTCAGTTGTTATTAATTTTAATTCTCCTGCCTTTCAAGCATCTTTTCAGGTATTTTTAAACTATTTCTTTTTTTTTTCTAAATAGTGGCATTTTCGTATATCTTTCATCGATAAAGTTAACATAATTTACACGGTCCTAAATCCGCACATCTTCATTTTAAAGAGAGGGGCTGGGGGGGGGGGGGGGTACCAGCAAGTTTTGATCTCATTTGACTAAATTGAAATTTTATAGAGCTTTTCATAATGCACAACATAAGCCTATTAACCCCTTCAGACCTGGTGTCCGGTATACCGGACATACACTTTAAACAGCTGCTAATCATTTAATAATTGATTTAATTAGTTGCTGTTTTTTGTAGTTGACTCTTTACATTCTACTTATTATAATCTGTGAAATAATTTTTCGTTTTGGGATTGACAACACTGACACATAAGGATTGAGAGACAGAGAGTGGCTCATTTTTCCAACCATGGATTTTCATCTGAAAAGTGAGGTTTTTTTCTAGATTTTTAAAAAAATATATAATCTTTAGTTAATTATTGCAAACGCTTATATTATGTTTTATAATTGTTTGTAGAACATTTTATAATGAAGTTTGTTCGGTATTTCATCGTTTTTATGTATAAAATATTGATTTCAAAAATATAAGTCCAGAATATTGGACGTGCCATAACTGTTTTAATTTTTCTCCGACAAACTCAAAACTTTGTTTTTAAGATAACCTTTACTATTGTACACTGTGTACCAAATATCAACATTTTTGGTCCAATATTTCATAATTCCAACTGAAGGGGTTAAACTTTAACCTGTTAAAATGAAAATCCATCAACAGCTCTTTGTGCTAAAAAATACCTACTTAAAAAGTAAACTGTTATACTTTTGTTCTGAAATTAATAGTGAAAACAGCATTTTTTGTCTTTGAAAATTAAATCTTTACAAACCTCATAACATGTTTCATAATTTTGTTCTCTCATAATTTATCTATTTAGTTACCACATGATCGATGGGGGTTAGTATAAATTTTAAAGGTGTTTAGTATCAAGTAGGGGAAGAGTGGGTGCAGTGAGATGCCAAAATTTACAATTACATTTTTCATTATTAAAAACACAGAAATTAAATTCTTTCAAATGGTACAATATTTGTCACTGTAATATTTACTAATAATAAAGCTGAAAGTCTCTCTGTCTGGATGTCTGGGACGCGCATAGCACCTAGACCGTTCGGCCAATTTTCATGAAATTTGGCTAAGTTAGTTTGTAGCAAAAAAAAACTACAAATACACACAAACAGGAAAAAAAAAATTGGATCTAAATGCAATTTTGTCTCATTTTCCCCTGGTAAGTGGGAACAGTGAGACACATTTTTTTTTTTTTTGAATTAGCGAACTTTGAAAGAACAGAAAATTTCCTGGAAAAATCTGAATGATTGTTGTCCTTTGGTTTTGGTATGAGCCATTACCTTTGGCAAGGTAAATTTTGTGTGGTCTTGACACTCATTAGTGACCTTTACCACAAGTTTATTTGAGACTGATATAGAATGATTGATAGATAATTCGGGATCAGTAAATTGACTTAAAGTATCATCTTGTGATGTAGCATAAGATAAGGATGGAATGCTTTCACTGTAGCCTTTGTCTAATACTAGTACAACAGTTTCTGTCCCGTCTGTTTCAAAAAATCTCAGATAGCTTATCTGACTTCCTATTTTCTAGGCATGTTGAAATTTTGAAGTGTGAAAAAATATTACATTAACATATTGGAATGAAACAATGAATCAAAAATTATGTAAATGGAATGAGTACGAAATGGAAATATTTATGTGATATTATATAGCTATAAGAGCTATAATTCCATACAAGCATCCTTATTTTGTTGATGCTGGGCTTCAAAACTTATTTTAATATCATTTGTATCAAAGGCTAGTTGTAACTAAATTTAATTCAATGTATAATTTCTGCACTTTTTATATGAAAGGGTGCAGTCAATGAATTAATGGCATCTCACTATTCCCTCATTGCAAAATAACTTTTATCTACAAAATTTTCATGTTTAAAAATTGCAATAATTTTCATCAATGTTTATGGAAGATCTTAAATATTTGAATTGAATTATCTTAATTATAACCATATAAGTGTGTTAATTACAACCATGTAAAAACCCTATATTTTGGAAACTTGCCGAAATAGATCAAGTGCTTTGCCGAAAATTGTATGCCATGATTGGAAGTTTCAATCCTGCTGCATCCTGTAAATATTGCTACTGTTTTAAAAATTAGAATTTATTTTGACTTTTACTACTTTCAATGCACTTGTTATTACTTAGTTTGTTAAAACTTAGTTTGGGTCAGCCTCAGAACCCCTTTTGGTCTGCTGACTGATAAAAAATTTCTGAAAACAATTTACAGACTCGTGTTGTTTTTTTTTCTTTTCTTTATTTTTAACTAAACGAAAAACATTACTTGGTTTCAAAAAACTGCTATATGAATTATTTGTAACATTTTTATTATTATGTGCATTCTACATATTTAAATATAAATGTAAATAACTATCATATAAATAAAAAAAAATTGAGTAAAAGCACAGAAAGTTGTAAAACATAATCATTAAATCACATTGAATCAGTGCCATTCCAGCGTTACTTGTGTGACTTTTTGACACCATTTCATTGAAATTAAAAGCAGTTTTTACTTGATTAGCAGAAGATATGTAAGAGGTTTTAAGTGGCAGTTTTATTTTTGTAGGACAAATCTAAATTTTTTTAATAAAATTTTAAATGCAGAGTTACGTGTGACTCAGAAAATATGAAAATTAACTATACCTTATACTATTTTGTAATTTCCTGTGAAGTTTTAAAAGGTAAATGAACAGTATTTTTTGTGCACGTGTCAAAGTATACTGAGTAAGTATTCCATTAATAGCTTTTCTGTAAAGCTTGTACAACAGCAACAAAAAATATTTTATAAGCGTTACGTGTGTGCCCGGGTGCAATAGTTGAATGAGATTTCCTAATAAAAATCCAGTTTATGTCGGATCTTTGCGAAATTGCGCACAGAGGTTCTTTGGTGTTCTCAGGAACTCGCATGGGATTCCCCTCGGGCTTTGCCCCCCCCCCCTTGACGGGGATCCTATGTATTCAAGTTTAGTTTACGTCGTATCTTTGCCAGGTTTGGCACAGACATTCGACCTTTGATGCTCAAGAATTCACATATGAGGTACTTTTGTCCCATATGGGGGGGGGGGGGTCAACCACCTTAGGGGTTTTTCCCAGAAAATCCGTTAAACGGGATAGTGGAGGCCTATCAGTAACAATGATAAAAAAAAATTTTAATTAAAAAAAGCCAAATACGTCTAAAGTTACATTTTGAGACTCTTTCCTACAAGAAGGGAAACCTAACACTATTTTTTTCTTTTATTTAAGCCTGATTGTTGAAAATGCGCCACTTGACACAAGTATTATTTTCAAGGTAGACCTCTCAACGCCGGGCAACGCAGCTAGTAAATACTTTAAATGAAAGGATATTTTTACAAAATAAATAATGATAATGAAATTAATTTTCATTTCTATATGAATGAAATAGTAAATGTCAAGCTATCACGAGTAAACTATTAGAAATGCCTGACCTATACTTATGTGGTTTAAAATATTTAGAATGTTTTAAATCATCAGTAGAATTTATTCATTTTTTCTTAAAATCCAAAAATTATCAAAAAATATAAGTGCAATTTAAGGTACTTAGAACATAGTGCTTTTGAATTTAAAGTATGCAGATTGCGAATACTTAGTTTAAATTGCTCTTTAAGTATGAAAACAACAATTCTTAATTTGTTCTTTTTATTTATTTAGTTTTTTTTTTATTATCGAAATATTTTACCACACATAGAGTTTTGAATTCAGTACCAGCACACAATGTTTTTAGTTGAATTGTGTACACAGTACCTTTTCCCTTTACATTCAAACGTAAAGACCCAACTCGTAATGAAAACCATTCAGGAGCATGATGTGTATGACATCTTTCAAAAAGTCTTGTTAAAAGTTTTCTGCCAAATTTTTGAAGATGAAAGTTAGGTTAAAGGTAGGGATTGCAATACCAGTATACAGAATACCAGTATTTCGAGCAATTTTGCAATTTCGTAATACCGGCATTGAGGAGAATACTGTTATTTTCACTATTAGCTGAAAATAAAAGTTTTAATTCAAGAAGTTTCAATTTAATTAAATACCTACTTATATTTTAAATGTACATTTATTTTCCCATGATACAGAACCGAAATCATTGTACGTTCAAATTTTTGAACGTACAGCAGTAAAAATCTACAACAGCAGAGGAGTTCCTATTTCAGGGTTCGTACGCTCCGGGAATTCCGGGAAAACCGGGAATTGTCAGGGAAAATGACACTGTCAAAAATGTCAGGGAAAAGTCAGGGAGATTTCAAATTTTGTCCTCCAAAAATTTTTTTTCCCAAGGAATTAAGTACCATGAGGTCTAGTCTTCGTTTTTATTGTGAGTTCACGAAAAAAATTGTAAATTTTTATCTAAACTGACTGGCACTTAAAAACTGCAATCGAAAAATGAACGTTTTTTTCACCACGAAAAATGCGCCAAAAGAGCGAAGATTTTCTTGCATGGAGTCAGTGAGGGGAACGCATTTCTTTCTACTGCCTAAAGTTATAGATGGGTTGCCACAACATTCTATTCGGTTCAGGGTTCGTACGCTTCGGGAAAACTTAAAATTATCATTTAAAATGACATAGTCAAAAATGTCAGGGAATTTTCCAAATGTGTCCCCAAAATTTTTCTTTTCCCAATTTTTCCCCAGGGAATTTGGTTTTATGAGATCTAATCTTCATTTTTATCGATGTATTTAAAAAAAATTGTAACAATTTTATAGCAATGAAAAAAGTGGCGACCCAAAAAATCTTCAGCAGCCGCCATTTTTGGCTCTCAGTAGTTCCCAAGGGAAAAAAAATCAGGTGAACAGCAATTATGCACAAACTCAAAAGGAGAGAAGACAATTTACTGCTTCGGAAGCACAACCTGTAGATGGGAGGGTCGATCGGGGAAATCGTTTTTATTTTTTTTTTTTTTGATCGAAAATCATTTCAGCTACGTGTGAAACGTAGTCGCCATCTTTGGTCATTCACAAGATGGAAGTAGATACGACCCTAAAATGCCTAAGTTTCTAAAAACAAAGCAGAATTGGATGTTTTCTTTAATTGAAAACTGATGAAAGTAACAAAAAATGGTCCACAAATTGTTTTTCTATAGTTATTTAAAATAATTTTCTTGAGAAATGAAAAATTTTGTTCTTAAAACTTAATTTTATCCTCACTGCCTCGGACGCAAATGTGATAAAAACTTTTCAATGAATTGTAGTTTCATGAAGATTTATTATTTTTTAATTGTCTTCATGCGACAAATCAAAAAAGCTATTTCTTATTTTTGGGCATAGCCGCCATATTTGGTCATTCCCAAGATGGAAGTACACAAGACTTTTTAAGTGCCTAAGTTCCCGAAAACGGCATTGGATGTTAATTGCAATGCAAACGAAAGCAACACAAATTGTGCTTTTTTTTCCGGATAATTTGTAATCATTTTCTGGAAAAATGCAAAATTTAATCTTCATAACATTTTTTGTTTTAATTGATTTAGACTCTTATGTGCTAAATACTGACTATTTTGCTTTTATTGTAGCTTTTTAAGGATTATTAATTATTTATTACTACTTTTATACTACAAATCCAAAAATCTACTTATTGTTTTAAATTTTTCACTTTGTCGCCATATTTGATCGTTTGCACAATGGAAGTAGAATTAAACTTTCAGAAACAGAATTGGATTTTTATATCAATGAGTAACATTGAAAATAACATTAAATGTGCAAAAAGTTATGAATTTTTGAAAATTAACTATTACTTTCTGGGAAAGAAAATTTGAAATTTTAATGTAAGCGTCCTTTAATATGTGAAAAAAAAAAAAAGATTATTGGCATTGGCCTATGATCGGCAGATGTTGATTTTTGTTACTATGCATTACATGGTATGCCGATTGATGCAACAAGTTAACCATATTTATACTGAAATTTAGCTTTGCATTTTGCTCAATATGTTTTGTGTAACCTACTTATAAGAAAATAAAAAGTATTGTAAACCAAAAGCGGATGCTAAAAGGTTGCTGTAGGACTACAGCAAAACGCTATAATATTACGTGTGACATCAAAGAAACGCTAAAATAAGTTGAAAGTACTCTGTTTTCAACAAATAGTAAACAAATTAAAACAATTTTGAACAAAATGTTTAAAGAAAACTTAAAATTTTGACAGAGAAAACAAAGGAAAAAAAATCCTTTTTTTTTTAAATCTAAGGGGAGAAGTTTCAGTTCTTCTGCATTGCTACTTTAAACAATTTTAATTATTTTGAAAATATTACTATTTAAACTTAAATTTTGAATGAAGCGAGTAACCTGGAATTTTCTGAAAAACAACCTGGAAAACCTGGAAAAGTCAGGGAACTTTTTTTAACCAAAAGTGTATGAACCCTGTTATTTATAAAATTGCTCAAATAGTGCTGCTGTGGAAATGTAAAAAGTTTGAGCTGGTATAATTTACGAGCAACAGGCATAAATCCAAAGTTATGCAGCATATTATAAAACACCTACCACCACTATATCATTTCTTGGTAAATGTTTTCGTGTTAGACGTATTTCACTGTGTATATCAAAATTTTTTTGACTAGCCTGCTGTTTGAAGTCACAAACTTGTTCTTTCAGCTGTCCCGTGTTGTTTTAGAAAGTTATTGTCCATTTTTCAAAAAGAAGGATCTCCGTCTGTCCCGCATCAAGGATGCTGATCGAGGCGAGGTTTTACTTTTCAAACGTTTGGAATGGCAAGTGCTGCGTATAGAAGCAAAATCACGAGATAATGATGCAAATGGTCTTCGTGGTGATATACCATTGACTCCACTGAGACTCATTACAAATCAAGGTTGCTGCAAAATGACCATCAAAAAGAAACTGTGTGGTATGTATGTATGTCGCTGTTATGTTGTTTATAATCACTTATGTTTCTCTCCAGCATGGTGCTGCACGCTTTTAAAAGTCCTCAAAAACTGCTTGAAATAAAAAGTTTCATTCTCAAGTGCTTAGAAACCTGGAGAAAGACATCAAAATATGGTTTTAGTTTTAGAATTTCGTGATTTAATTTTAAGAGTTTCACTAAAGAATCCTGTTAATTTTTTTTTTTTTTTTTAACTGACATTTTTTTTCCTTGGAAAGTCTTTGAATATTCCTTGGAAACAAATTTCAATTTTGTGTATGACTCTTGTCCAGTGTTCATTTGTTTTTAAATATTTCATTTGTTTGACAGGAGTAGCACTTTTCCTAATAAGATTTAAATTAAAGAACCATTATACAGTAGTACCTCTTTAAAGGGACATCTTCAAATAAGGGACACCTCTATTTAAGGGACATTTTTTCTGGTCCCAGTTCCTTTGAATTGGGATCTCCATGTATTTCCCTCTAAATAAGGGGCACTCTGTTTAAGGGACAGTTACAGAGAAAACTTACAAAAATTAATGTATAAATGCATACAAGGTATTGAATTTACTGGAATTTAAGAATCTAAAATTCAATGAGAGAAAGTTTGACATTAACATGTACTAATATGATCCATAGTAAAATTCTTGCTAAAATTTACATGCATGTTTTTTCCTCTCAGCAATTCATTTGTAGACTAACAGCCAATGGGTAGTCCAAGACCCATGAATAGTTTCGTGTACAAAACTTCAAATGTGAACACTGATTGGAATTTATACTATAATGACTTTTAAATTGTATGAAATCAAACAAGTCCTGGTAAGGAATTGCTTCAATGTAATTCATGTATGTCACAAAACTTTACCATTGCTATGTTTTTGATTAAATTTTAATCATTAAAATAATAAATTTCGAAATTTTAATAATTTTGCTTTTTATTCAGTATGCCTAAATTATTTTTAGCATTTTATCTTAAATATTTATAGTTTATGTTTATTACAAAATTATACTCAGTCAATATGCTTCATGCATCAATTCATCTACCTCCGAAGAAGGGACACCTCTATTTAAGGGACCAAACTTCTAGTCCCCTTAGTGTCTCTATTTAAGAGGTTCTACTCTATTAAGTCCTATAACAGCTCCTAGTATCCATAACTAGTCTGCCATATATATCAACCAGGCTGTATAGCAGATACATATAAATATGCATACAGTAAAAGCCTTGCTATCTGATAATCAGTTCACCGTTAAGCCACAGCCATCTTAACACAAGGCCTGCGCGCTCATTCAACATGGCCGCCCGTGAAGGCGGTTTGTTTACATCTCATAATAGCTCTACCGTGAATAAAAATTTAGATTTTTTTATAATCCATTAAAAAAAAACAGTTAATTTTTACATGAAATACTCCGATACATCTCTAAATTAAAAATTTATATCGTTCGAGTTTTAGTATCGACACAAATAGTTCTTAAATAGTAAACTAAATTAAAATTCATGCATGACACATTACATATTATATTCGTAATAAATATATAGATAATGAATAAAAATGAAAATTTTAATGGGTAAAAAGAAAATACACTTCAACTTCAAAACATAATGCAAAAGAAAGTACGAAATAAATTTTGCTTAATGTAAATTGTAAAATGATTAAGACAGACGGGGAAGATAAATGGGAAGTGCATATTTCTTATTCATAAACTAATAAATATTTTGCATTTTTCACACGAATGATTTACAGTAGTATTGATTTCCTTTGATAAAAATACAGACAAATGAAAAAAAAATAAGATGGAATAAAATAAACCAATATTTAGCCATATTTCTAACTGTTACAAACAAAAGAAACAGTATACATTTTTGAGAGAAAAATCACTCCAATACCCAATAATAATTACAAAACATCTGAACAATTGAAACAAACTAAACAATTGGTATAAAGGACAATACTAATGCATATATTTCAGAGTAAAAAATATAATTAGATTTATCATGAGTTATCTGTGAGATTTTTTTTTTTTTTTGGAGAAGTTATTTAACAGTATGTTATAAATCGTTTGCATAACATTTCTCAAAATCAAGAAAATGGTGTGAGAGCTAAGCTTGTAATGGTCATGTACCACATTTCTAATGCATGGCTCGCTAATAGTTGTTAAAAGCTTTAATTCATTTTCATTTGCTATGAATTCCTCCAAAAAAAAAAAAAAAACTCCACAACATTTTAAAATACATTTAAACAAATAGAAGCTGGGTTTAAAAGAAAAAGTTGGTGTTTTTCAAAAGTCACGATTTCATGTATCTATTAAACTGCACTCTTCAGAGAATTCATATTAAAAAGCTCCTTGAAATTTTAGTTACAAAAAATAATCATTTACCAAAGTGAGGGCAAAAAGCTTCGTCATTAAAATCGAAAGTAATAAATGTGTATTACATGAAAAAAAAACATAAATAAAAATGTGTACCTTTCAATAATAGAGTACAGTACCTTACAGAAATAGAAACTGCTTTAAAAGTTAAAACAGTTGCTTTTTTTAATGAATCGCGATCTAATGTATATATTAAACAGCACTCTTCAGCCAATTCATGTTAAAAAGTTCCTTGAAACAATAGTTACAAAAAATAATCATTACACAAATTGAGGGCAAAAAAGCTTCGTCATTAAAATCGAAAGTGATAAAAATATGTAGCATGAAAAAACATACATAAAAATTCGTCCCTTACAAGTAAAAAATCCTTAAAATATTATTTAACAAGTACAGTAAAACTCCTCTAATACGGACACTAACAAGACAAAAATTTTTGTTCGCAATAAAGGGGTGTCCGCATGACAAAAGTTTAATACCTTTTAATTTTACCTTAGAATCGAGGAATTAAATACTGTCCACATAGGAGGGGTATCCGTTAGGAGGGATTTTACTGTATTTATTTTTATTATCAATTCTGCTTAAAAATAACCATTGGTAACCACACTTACCTTCTTAACATTTTTTAATCCAACAATAGTAGCTTCAAACATATTTGGAGATGTTAAACATTTGATACGTTAAATTTTGACCACCAAAGTATCCCAACGGCTTATAATGTAAACTTGACGAAACGTAACGATTTAGCACAGTCAAATACAAAGAGCAAAAAAGAAAACATCATTTCAAGTCTCCATAAAGACAGTTGATAACGTATTCACACATTCGGAATAAATATTACTTTGTTATTTGATACTAAAGTTGTAAGATGAAATACAATATTGCATCCGCAACGAGCAGCTACTTGAAGTCCACAACACTGTTTGAAGTAAAGGGGTTTTCCCGCTCAAAGCCTCCTTGAGGTCACGTGACATCGATTGCGCAATACAGCGCGTAGGCCTGATATATAGAAGGCTGTGGTTAAGCTGAAGTAACTGGAATTCTTGACAATTTTCTTAATATTCTACTCCATCAAAAAAGGGAAAAAAGAAAAGTAAAAAATTTTCCAACCAGTAAAGGGGCAGCACTAGTTTAACTCAAAGTACCTGATTTCAATATGTTTTATACTTATTTTGAAACTTTTCTAATTTCCTTTTAGATTGCAGTGTTGTTGGTTCAAGGTTGATTTTTGTTCTCGATGATCTGTTATGGGTATTGACAGATGCTCAGTTGGTTGCTGCTCTCCATTTCATCCAGTCTTTAAGTGGCTTGGTGCAAAAGGCTACGGAACTGACACAGAAGCAAAAAGCTAAACAAAAGTTAGAGGTATTAAGTAATATTTATCTTTTTTACATACAGTGGTGGAATTGTTGCACTTGTATCTCAGTGAAGATCAATAGTGAGTCATTTTTCTGGTTGTCAGCGGCTATTAGAAGCAAATTTATTGTGTTTTTTTCCTTCTTACTATTTTTTTTCACAAATGAATATAATTGCTTTTAAAACGTAAAATGTTATCAGGGCTGCCATTATGATTTTTCGCCAAACCGAAGATGAAGCTCATAAAATTCCTGAGATCTAGGCCAACATGACACCCAACATGAATAATTCTTAAATTTTACTCATGGTTTTGTAATCTTTACTTTTGTAGCTGGTTCATTATTTATCTTAAAAATGATATAGTAAAAAAAAAAAAGATAATGAATGGGATCGTTCAAAAATATTTCTTTGAAACAATTTCCTTTACAAAAAAAAAAAAAAAAAATAAATAAATAAATAAATAAATAAATAAATAAAAATTGTCCCCTGCAAAAAAAAAAAAAAATCTTGAAACAACTTTACATTGAGTACAAAACAGACGAGCCAGAAAGATTTACAACATAAAAAAGAAATTACATTCAGGATTTTCTAGAGTGAGGAAATGTTTTTTTTTTTTCATTTCTTTGCGATCCAATCATGGGTGCAAGACCTTCCGTCTCAGGACGGATTTCCGTCTTGACAAAATTTCCGAGACGGAGGTCGGGACGGAAAGAAATTCAATGACTTTCTTTTAATTTTTAATGAAAAAAGAAAAATTGAGTGTTTGAAAAATATGCTTTAATATTACTGGACCGTTCCATAACCACGAATTTACATCGACATTCTCTCAGTTTTCCGCCATGTGCTTGTTTCGTTTGCAACGTGCTTTTGGAGGAGTGGCTTTTTGACTCGCGCCGTTTCACTTTTTTTAGGTGTAGCTTTGTATTTCCAACTCACTGCATTGCAGGCCGAGGAGTTGCTCGCTATTCTCCCTGATTTTTCGAAGCAATCGGCTCTAATTGAAAATTTAGCCTTTTCTCATGCTATTTTCGATCATCCTTTTGTTTTTTTCATTTGTGTGTGTTTTTTTTTTTTTTTTTGCAAACTTTACACGCATAAATGAAAATTATGTACGCTCTTAAAATGTCTTAAGAGTTGAATCTGCATCACCGTTTGAGAGTGATTGCTGACAAGATGAAATATTTTCGCCTCAGCAAAGGGCGTCCACATACCAGGTAAAACAGAAACTATCAAGGATTTTGAAGATTTTAATGAAAATGGGAATTTTGGAAATAATCGGGGGGGGGGGGGGGGGTATTTCAAGCTGGTTGGAAACACCGATGGGCAAACCGTTCCTGCATTTTTGACAAATACTTGAGGTATCACTAAATTCTAATGTCATTGAATCGAACACTCGCTAGAATGGAAATATGGGTGTGGGGGGGGGGGGAGAGAAAGGAAAGGAGAAAAATAACGGTAGCGCGCGAGTTTGCGAAAAAACGCTGCTCTTGCAAAGAGGGTAATCTGTGCGCAAATTAACCCACGATACTGAGGTCTTAAAACATTGATATCTTGGACAATCTAAGGAGGGGGGGGTGTTACTCACGGGTTACAGTATAAAATATCGAAAAACTGAATTGAAAATATTTTTGAAGCTAGGAGTGGTTCGATGTTTCTCCACTGCAAACTCTTAAAAATTTAAAAGTCAAAAAGTTTTAGGCTGTCTCTAATGATGTAAAAGTGGGTTTTAAAAAAGAATCGAAGACTGGAGTCTTAAAAACACTAATTTAGGCAATCTTTGGTGAATTTATGAGAGATGGTTTTGGTGTTCTAACATGAAAATGTTTTGTAGCTGATGTATTAAAAACTGTTTGAGGCTATACTTAAATGACTTATGTTAAAGGGCATTTGCGACCCTCTCCCGAAAAGTGTTTGTAATTGAAGTCTTAAATCTTTTAGGCTGTCTTTGGCAATGTCAAGAGGGAGGGAGGGGGCTCTCTTTAGGCGAAATTCCGAAACTGGAGTCTTAAAAGCGCAACTTTGGACCGTCTTGGGGTTCGGGGTTCTCCTTTCCCAAAAAATATTCAAAGCTGAAGCATTCAGAACTCAGTTTTAGGTAATCTTTGGAAGACTTAAGAAGAGGGAATTCGAAGGCTTTCTCTCAATACGTTTTAGAATTTAAATTCTTAAATCTTCGGTGATCTAAAGGGAAAACCGCAAATTTAAGTAAAATTTAGTGAACTTAGAGGAAAGAGGGGGGGGGGGGAGGGGTCTCTCTCCCCGAAGTATTGAAATGCTATTTTGGCTATTTTTGAGTGAGTTAAGGGTTAGGGAATTCAGGGGTCTTTCTCGAAACATTTTCGAAATTGAAGTCTTAAAACTTTGGGTTGTCTTTGGCGATGTGTGGAAGGGAGGTGTTCTCTCAATAGAAAAATAAATCTTAAACAAAAACTTACACTGCGTTTAGTAAACACAATGAAAGGGAGGCGGGGTATTCCGCACCCCCAGACCGAAATATTTTAGTTTCTGAAATTTTAAGAGCTTTGTTTTGGGTTATCTTTGGATGACTTAAGGGGGAAGAGTGTAGGAAGATTTTTTCAAAAAGTTTCCAAAATTAAAGTATTAAAATTTTTAGGCTATCATAAGTCATGTTTATAGGTAAGAGGAGTACTATTTCTACAAAACAATTTAGAAACTGAAGCCTTAAAAATTGAAATTTTGGACATTTGTGGTGAACTCAGAGGAAGGGGTTCGGGAGTTCTCCGAAAATTCTTTGATGCTGAAATATATAAAGCGCCACTTTTGGCTATATTTGAGTGCCTTAAGAGGGATGTGATTCGGGAACCCTGCCTGGAGTTAGGATTCAGTTCCCCTATTTCTTTTTTTAATTAATGAATGTTGGAAAGGGTACCTTGTTTAAAAAAATATATCTACTTCACTGAAGCGATTTTTTATTGCTAATTTCACCACCTGCTATCTTATAAAAGAATTCTTTTTCAAATGAAGACTGTGGGGGAATGGTGACAGTTCATTATCATTAGTCGGCCTTGCCCTTCCCCCACCTTTCCTTCTTTTCTAGTTTGTTGGCGCTACCTTGGGTAGACTTTTGAATCAGAACTGATTTATGTTGCAAAAGTGAAAATCTTATGTCCTAAGCAATTTTATTGCTCCAACAAAAATGTTTAGGATCGGCAAAAAACTAATGGTGGTGTGCTGCAAAGGCTTTTACCCCTTACATTATCCAACATCGTCTAAAATTGCGTTTTTGAAACTTCAATTTCGAAATATTGCCGAAGGAGGGTTCCTGAACTCCATCCCTTCAATAGTGCCTTCAAAAAGCGTATAAACGTTATGAAATTTAAATTACAATTTCGTTTTTAAATCTTCGATTTTGGGAAAGCCCATAGCGTCCCCTCCCCCCCCCCCTCTTTCTTTAATATTTTTTGAAGGTTGCCCAATATTGTGATTTTGGGACTATCAGTTTGAAATAATTGATGTAAGAGTCCCTGAACTGCTCCTTTCCCTGAACTTTACCAAAATGGCCTACCACAGCGCTTTTTGGACTTCAATTTGAAAAAATTTCTGGGAGAGAGCTCCCAGACCCCCCCCCCCCCTTATTGCCGGATTTTAGATTTTTTGGACTTATGATGTCAAAACACTTAAATATTACAATTTTAAGGCTTAAAATTTAAATCAAACAGATTGCAAAACTGACATTGTTAAAATCTGCAACATTTATACATACAAATTTTTCCTTAAGCCTGCATGCGGGCGGTGGGGGGGGGGGGGGGGGGGCTGAAAATATTTTCCGTCTTGAACACATCACCAAACTTGCACCCATGGATCCAATCAATAGTTACAGCAAGTTCATTGGGGTTGTCACGTTTTTGGCAAAAACCATTTAAAAAATCTGTAAAAAACGTCCTGGTCAAAAAATACATTTTTGCCAATATATGCCAAAGTGGCAAAAATAGATAAGCGTTATTCTCGGTGATCAAATGCAGCTAGTTTAATTTTTAGTATTTTTTTTTTTAGTTGAAATTTTTAGAAGTAAAAAGGATAACACAGGTGGAGTTGATCAGATTGGTGACTCCTTGGCAAATAAAACTAATATATTTAGTATTACTAAACTAATGTTTTTAATATTTTAGTCAGCGGTTTTTTCACTTAGTCACCACATGACAAGTGGGGACCACTAATAGTGATCTTTATATCTCAATATTTTAACAATTCTACCAAAGTGAAAGTATTTATTTGAACATTTTAAGTACTTAACAGTGAAAATTTAGAAAGTATGTTATTGAAAGTTTTGGTTTTCATGATTAATAGTTAAACAGTTTTAAATTACACATGTTCAAGAATCTGAATACTTTGCAAACTCTGTATTTATGTGTATGCTAATCTCTCAGGTCTTACTAAAAATTTTAGTAATCCCTGAGGAGATTAATGACACTGGGTTATGTGGACACTGGGTTATGTGTAAGCAGCCTCTTTCAATAGAAATGTAACTTGAAAGTACAAACCCAAACATCCATAGCCTTGATTAGCCCATTTATCTGCTAACTTGAAATGAATATAAAAAAAAAAAAACGTTGGTGGCTAATTAAATATAGACAAAAGGACGTACTGTAACTTAACAAGTGCAAAATCTGTTTTTAGTTGTTCCTATTTCTTTCTTCCCTTTCCCTTCCTATGATATCAAACCTTCCATGGTCACTTTAACTTCAGTACTTGAAACCTTATTTTGAGATCTAAACTACTTAACTGATTTTTAGATCTTTATTACTTAGCGCGTAGAAAATTGACCGGATCAGTGCTCTTCGAAAAAGTTTCCCTCATCTCCCGTATGGTTTTTGGTGTAACCTAGCTTCATCTGTTTCAGTTAATATGTTGATTATTTGCTCAAGTATTTATGTAATCCGCTTGCGAAAGTGAGTGACCCGTTTTCAGCTTTTACATGCTTTTTTTACATACTAGACTGTTATTGTCTTAGTTATAGTTGAAATGTATTTGAGTGTTATTGATCATGTTCAGTTATTGCATACACTAGTATCATTTTTACCTATTTTTCGGATTATCCCATCACATTCGCTTATGCCCGGTTACTGTGCCCCCCACCCTATTCCGTGGATAATCGGGTTTTACTTTACACCAATATTTGAAAAATTGTTTCACTAAACATATTACATATTTTTTAATGACTTAGTGACTTTTGTTTCAAAAAATGTTTTTTGTTATTTATTTTTATATTAATAAGAGTTCTCAAGAAACCGAGTTTTAAAATTTCGTTGTTTAGGCTATTTTGTTGCTCAATGCTTAATTTATTGTACAGATGAACTCTGTTTTTCCATTCATCACTTTGTTATAGTTCTTATATGCCTTTTTTTTCCGAGCTATATTTCACAACAGGAATAAAATCTTTCAAAAAAATATATATATTAAAAAAATCATGCTGTCTAGAATTTATGTTTTGTTATGATTTGAGGTGCATGTGTGTGTATATATTTTATGGATTTATTATAAGTGGGAGTCTACATTTTGTTTAATATGATTTCTTTTCAAGACTTTTTATATTTATCAATATTTCAAAAATCAAGTCTTGTATATTACTTTTTGTTATCTGATAACTTAGGAAATTTAAAAGCTCGTGTTTCAGTGAATAAGTAATTTTATTCTCCATGCATACATTTTTCTTCTTCCTTTTCTTTCTTTCTTTCTTTTTTCTTTGGTGAGCAATAACCAATTTGGTGAGAACCAATCTTATGTTGTCTTTCATTAATAGTATTCATCCAAGAATTTACTTTGAAAATTAATTAATATTTGAAAAAAATAAGAGATTGGGCTTTTTATTTATTTAGCAACAACCTGATAGACATGTTCCAGGGACTCATTCCAAATCAAATCTACCATTATCGCCAGCTTTCTACCGTCATGATGTTGTGGAAACTTCATATCATGTTTTGTGCAGTAGAATAGATTTGCATTTGTGTGATGATATGGACCCAAAAGGTATGTAGAAATGCCTTTTGAAGTGACCCGAGTTTTGTGATTAATTTTTGTTATTTTCCATGAGTTTTCACAAGTGCTTATTCATACTTATTGTAATAACCACTTATGCTTACATTTAAATATATTTTGGGACTTCTTTAATACCAAGGAAAAAAAAAAAAGTTTCATTTGTTTATATATCCATTATTATTACTTTAAAAAAGAAAAATTTTTTGCCACATGGCAAGTTATAAAGATCAGAATAAAGGCAAGTCAGGATTTCTTCTGTTTTTCTCCATATTGAGACCTAGATGATATTAAACTATGCTGTCTATTTTCCATTCTGTTAGGAACATATGTGTCAGTTTTAAGTAGGTTACTAAAATTGTTAACACCACTAGCTAGACAAAGCACATTTACATACATAAGAATAACATTATTAAAAAAAAAGCCCGCTATCATCTTTTCGGACATGAGGCGGCTTGCAGTCCAGTACAGTATTGAAGTAGGACAAAGTAGAGGACAGCAAGAAATAATGGCCAAGGCTGTAGCAGATTTTGCGTTACCCAGGCTACACCACAAGAGGCCTGCTACACTACACCCCAGCATAACGATGAATCCACTTGAATGTTCCATACTTCTACAATGAAGTGCTGTAAGCAAAGTTACTACCTATCACCTATAGATGTCACTACAATTGGGTGATTATTTTATCATGTGAGGGAATAGTTGTGTCATTGATTTTGAAAAAAATATTCTCACTTGTGATATGTGAAGCACATTCCCCTGTATTACTGGAGCAAGAATTCAAATTGAGGCCTTGATCAGGGCCATAAAAAAGGTTCAACTGCATCCACTATTTTCAGTATATTTAAAGTACTTTAGTAACTGTTAAGTTGTTTAAACTGAAGATAAATTTCAGTGTGGGTAACTGCAGTCTATGGTTTGGAAAAGCCAAGTGTAATATTTAAAAACACGGAAACCTTCTCTTTAGCAAGTTTTAGTTATACAGTTGATTTATCTGTAAAGTTTCATAGAATTTCGGGGTCTTGTTTATTGATTTCTAATGATATAAAATGGCGTTTGTATGTAAATAATCTCTAACTATGTGTTGTATGTTTTAATTTTAGATGGCAGATCTCAGCATCCTAATTTAAGAGGAGGGGGAGCATTGCAAGTTTCCCTTGATAAATTAATTGTAGATTATTATCCTTTCCACCGAGCATGTGAGTAAAGTCATTTTTTCTCTTTCAGACATCTTCAGTAAAATTATTTCTGTTTTAAATAGTTTATTTTATTATGTTGATATTATATTCCATGAAAGTGGATCTATAACTTCGTTTTGCAAAAAAGGAAGTATTGTATTCGCAAAAAAATTTTCACTCGTAAAATCAGCCTTAATTTCCATTTTGCTCACCCATGAATGAATGTTGAGATTCTTTTTTTGACTCGACCACACGTGGATAAGTGCTTAAGAACGCATAGAAACATGAAATATCCATTTTGACAATTTCTGAATTAATTGTGTAAACTAGTTTTCTCATGACGTCTGTATGTATGCATGTCGCATAACTCAAGAACGGTATGTCCTAGAAAATTGAAATTTGGTAAGCAGACTCCTAGTGGGATCTAGTTGTGTTGGTTCCATTTGGATGTTCCAAAGGTGGTCTTTTACACCTTTTTGGAGGGAAATCATTGTTAATTTCAATGCAAACTCAAGTGGTGTTATAATTTGGCTAACACTTGGAGATATATCGCCAAACTTTTGGTCGCCAAGTTTTGTTGCCAACAAATTTGGCTCTTTTTTAAAAAAATTTGGTTTCAATGTTTCCACTATTGGAGATATTTAGAGAGTTAACCATTAAATCACATTAAAATTGCCAATATTGGGAAAATTAATCTGAATTAAACATTTTTATTTTTGCTTCGGTTCACAACAAACTTGGGGTGAACATATGTAATGTTTTACTTTGCTTGCTTACTTAAAGTCCAAGGCACTATTATCATTAAATTAGCGTAAAAGAAAGTTGTGTGATGCACACATCAGCCCTTTTTTTTAATATGATACCCTCAACAGATTTATTTCTTCTTTTTTAAGGTAGCAAATACAGGATTAGTAGCAAAATTTACAAAAGCTTTTCTGTATTGTATAGATTGATTAAAATTAAAATTGATCTTCCAAAAGCTGTCATAATGTAATGTAACATGCATAATGATAGGTGTTTGTTGGCCTCTTAAAGGTAGACCAACAGATGTGGAATGGTAAGTTCGGGAGAAATGAAGCAATGGAAACTGAATTTCAATTTAAATAACATTTTATTCAAAAACATGTGTAAAATGTAAATAGGCAAAAACAATCAAACATTTATAAAAAGCATATCCCCTATTAACAATTCAAATATAATACCCCCCCCCCCCCCCCCAACAAACAAATATCACAGAGAAATATCACAAGATTCAATTACTGAAAAAACCATCAACAGTTCTAAAACGTTCCTAATATTTTTAAAATTTACCATACGCCATGCCACAACGATGGTAGCTGTCCAGAAAACTATTTTAAATAATCATACCACTAGCAGTCCATACTTTAAACTTGGCACACAAAACAACGAAGGCAACATCCATCTGTCGGATGTTCAGACGAGTTGAAAACGTCCACTCGTGGACAGCAGACCAGAATCCATGGTCAATCAATCCTAGGCACACCCATGCCACAGGAACAGCAGCACAGGAAATAATTTGCCCAGCTTCAAGCAAAACAGGAACCTTCCACTAGCAGAGGCTACCTCACCATCTAGTGGATTCATCCACTCCGACCGGCACTGAAATCTAATATATGCCAGACGAACCTTCTGGCCCTGTTAGGCCTAATACTTAAAAGACATCAACTCTTCAAATTTATATTCCTTAAATAAAACTCCTTCGTTACTTGTAGGGCACTGTTTTAGAACATCCTGCTCAGTTAGCAGGCTTTTGAATCTTGTTACAACATTTCTGAAAACCTCCACGTCCTCTGCGTGGATAAATCAATCTTATTGAGCCCACATGCTCAAATCAAAACACACCGTCTGCAGAACAGAAGCAAATCATAAGAGATCGATTGATTGATTGACTTTCTATTTAAACCTTCTCTGTTACCCCGACGCTATGACATGACGTCGTCAAAATTTACATCTGTTGCATCTGAAAGCAACTCACAGATAATCCTTTAACTGTTGCTAGTTTTTAAATTTACTTTCTTGACTGCTACCAGCAGAAAGATCCTCAACTCTTGAGGCCTGACGTCACGTCCGCCGATGGGCGAAACACGTGATTGACTTGTCGGGCGTTTAGTCACTTAGGGATTTCATACATACGCCCGCCGGATAAATTACGTCTTTTAAAACCGGGAATCTATTTTTCAGACTAGTTTGAATTTACTGGTGAGTTTTAAACAATTAAAATACATTCTATCTTTTTACGAAATTGCTCCAAGAACCTAAAATATATGGTTATGCTAACAGTGTTATTGTCATTTACTTAGTGTCAGCCTTTTCCTTTTGCAGTTGCTAGTCGAGATCATTGGTTGCATTATTCTGAGCCTTCCTCGAGTCGCAGTACTTGGGTCCAGCAACTGTTGACCCTTTTCAATGAAAAGCTACAAACCAAAACAGATAGTTTGGCCACGGAGAATGAAAGTCCCAAGCACAACTTGCAGAAATCATCTCCATCATCTACTGAAAATGTAAGTTAGTCGTAGTACTGGTTGACCGCGGATTGTATGTAATTTGGCAATCTGCCAAGTAAAGACTATTCCATCTGAATGAATTTAACAGGGGAGAAGGGAGAATAACGATGGGGTTTTGATGCTCGCATTTTATAATGTCACTAGTGCCTTATATTCATTTATTGCATTCTCTAAAATAAAATAAGGGAAGACAAAAATAGTTACCATGGAAACAACAAAAAGAAAAGAAAATATATTCATTTCGTTCAGGAACATAAAAGCCAAATGGTAAGCTCAAAACTTTGTTGTGAATAAATAAATCAATTTTTGCCGTGAGAATATAGATAGAATAGATTTCAGATTAAAAAATGTTGCTAAGAGCAAATTTTCATTTTTACAAAACTAAGGCTAAATAATAGAGAGGCAAAAGTGCACATCTGTAACAAACCAACTAACACCCCGATAAACTAATAGATACGTCCATTTCCATCTATAAACCGGATATTAGCTTTCCATGTAATCGATGGTCAGACAGTAGTGGATCTAGAAGTATTACACTTATGGCATTATAGTTATTGTGTGATGCTTATTTAAAAGTTATCAGAAAATTCATTGGTGATTCAAAACAGCGACGTATTAATTTACAATCTTTTTTTTTCAAACTACCTTATTTTAAATAGATTCAGTCATATCTGAGTCCAAAATTAATAAAATTAATCAGAATAATTTGCTTTGTTGCCAAACCAAAGAAATAAATTTTGCTAAAATGTACTCTTAAATGTAATGGGTAAGTCAAGCAGAAATAATTCAAGTCGTAAGTGAATTACCAAAACATAAAATAGTGCAGGATCACGTTATTTGATTAAGAGGCAAAAGGAGGAAGTACCTTTCTTATGCAGTAATAAATAAACAGTACAGTTGGTTCTCTGTTTAATGATGCTCTATTTAATGTCTTTCTCTATTTAAAGACAACTTTTCAAGGTCTCGGACCCTTCACTGTAGCTTTAGAAAAAATCTGTTAAAGGATGCATTTTACTTAAGGACAGATTTTTTGTAATCTCTCAAAACTCATCAAATTGAGAATCAGCTGTAGGTATAAAATAAAGAGGAGGCTCTTTTCCAAGCTCTATGTTTCAAAGTTTCACAAAAGTTAGGAAAGGAGAGAAAGTCTCTATATTATTTCACTATTTTTACCATATTCTCGCATTTGAAAATTTCTGTTCTATTTCTTGCATGTTGTCGAAAATGTTTCAACAACTTTTTAATAATTTTTAACAATGGTACCTTTTGAGTACGAATATTCTTAAAATTTAATGAGTTCAACAGCTTAAATAAAGCATCACTTGGCATCACTGTGTAAATGATTTCACCAACTCCATCTGTATGCTGTTTGTTGACTCTTCAGTGTACAAGATTCTCCTGAAAAGGGTTTGAGAGGATTGGCGGCAAATGATTGCAAAGGGTTTGAGATAGATTCTTTGAAGTGAATCAGCTTAATTAGAAACATAGATAAGATTTCTATTAAACCTTAAAATTTTAATCTGTGATATAACTAGGGATTGCAATACTGAACCAAAGATTCAATACCGGTATTCGATATTTTTAAAACATGATACCGGAATACTGGTATTTGAAACTTCTAAAAAAAATGCTTGAAAACATATTGTTTTGTTGCCATATTTCATAATTTTGTACAAAAATTGCATTATTATGAAAACGTATTGTGAACAAATATAAATTGAAGGAACAAATGCAGGGATGTGCCAGCTGCGCCAATAGCGCCAAACTGCTCCAATGATCACTAAATGGACTTTTCTGTGCCAAAATCGGACAAACTTGAACCAAAAGTTCTATTTTGCATTTAATGTTGCAGTTCCTTCAGCAAATTTGGCAGTTTTTGCAGAATGTCATCAAGTTTTTTTCCTTTCGAGCTTGTTTTTTCCGATTTTTTGACTTAGTCCCGATTTTTTTGTTCATTTCAAAATCCGATTGCATCCACTTTTGAAAAACTCGATCGTTTTAATTTATTGTGTGATTCTGTTCCTTTAAATTCAAAAATTTTGTATTGACCATTGTTTTCAAACATTCTTATCGTTTGTTTTCAGAAGAAAGGGACTTATAAGTTCGTCTTCTTGCCACGCCCACTCGAAAATGTCAATCCAGTTGCATCCAAATTGTTTCAAGTGAATGCCATCTGTAAAAATTAATATTGTTCACCAGTTTTTGATCTTGGGTTTCTTAAGATTTTAGAACAGAAAATGGATCACTAATTTTGGTCACTTAAGATAGCAAAAATCGGGTAATATTCTAATGCTCTAGTAATGAATTGTAGGCATTTCAAGTTTCTTAGATTCAGGCATTTTTTCCATATTCTCAGCCTGTCCTATTATTATTATTTTTCTTCTTATTTTTCATGTTTTTTTCACATGCGTTTTAAAATTCCTTTTCTTATGACATCATTTCTCAAAATCATTTTTTTTTCATGTAATTTCATTATTAATTTTGTGATTCCTTCGCTTGATCATCAGATTTGTTAAAAACAAGGCATTTATATTTTTCATTACTATGCAAATGTTTATGCCATGACATGCAAAAACACACTACAAAACCTCGAACAGTTTGAGAAACTACGCTATATGCGCACATGTCATTTTAAACACTTGTTAACTGCTATATTTTCCCCCAAAAGGTGTTATTGACGGTGAGTGAAAAGTGGTCTAAGTCACAAAACGCTGTGTTTCATATCTCGGTGATTATTTGTCGTACTAATTTCAAACTTTTTTTGTTGGAATTATTTTTCAATGGAGGTTATTTCCCTAAATATAAGTTAAGGGACCTGGGGCCAATGTAAAAAGTTAAATTTTGTATTTTTTGACTTATTTTTATTTTTACTTTAGACTTTCAATATCTTAACCCTGCATCTGATTTTGAACATTTTTGCAATTGGAAGTATACATTTAGGACTAACGGTTGCAAAAATAAAGGTCTTGCAGGTTAAAATGGTACACCGTGTATAACATATATGTCTATATATTAAGGTCAAATATAAGTAAATACCTTACCAAAGATTAATTAATAGCTCTTTAAAAACTCACTTGTAACTTATTTAGGTAAAGTTTTTATATTTTATCATTCTCTTTTGCTATTTTAAAGCCTTTTTGAATACCGTATTTTCGGGATTAAGCGCCGCACCCAGTATAAGCGCCGCATCGAAAATTATCGTCGCCGGAAAAAAAAAATTAATGTACGCGCCGCACCCATTATAAGCGCCGCGCCCGCTATAAGCGCCGCATCCAACTTAACGCAACTTAAAAGCGCAATTTAGACGTTCAGAAACTTGCAATAAAATGAAAATAAAATTTAAAAGAATATAATTAACATAACTATATTATTATTACTATAATTAAAATTTTCGTACTTTGGGAGGAGACATTGGTTGGTTATCCAGAGCGCGGGACGCGGACCCTTCTCCTCATGGCGCTCCACGTTTTTTTAAGTGGTCGGCGCCACTATAAGCACGCTTTTTTCAGTGGGTCGCATCCACTATGGATCGGCGATTCAAAATCCTTCGAAATCGCTGTCCTCGCTGTCGGACGCAAATAGTCCTAGAAAGTCTGCATCGAGCTCCGGGCTGTTTTCCTCGTCATCGGAGCCATCGTCCTCCGCAGCAACATCCGGGACTCGGGGAATGATCTCCGCCTCGGTGAAGCCGGAAATTATGGTGCTCGGCTTTACCGCATTCCAAGCTGCAGCTACCCACTTCGCCACTTCCGCGAACGACGCTTTCTTCAGGTTGCCGCCTTTCGTGTATTCGTGCAGTCCGTTCACCATCCAGGACTCCCATTGTTGACGCATGTGGCTCTTAAAACTGTGATTGGGGGCCAAATCCAAGGGCTGCAACTTTTTTGTAAGCCCACCTGGTATGATGGCCAGGGACGCCAAACATTGCCGCGCCGCTTCCTTCA
>NW_026557713.1:0-67817 GCF_026930045.1 Uloborus diversus
GTTGGCTGGCAGGCTGTTTCTGGCTTGGTGGGTGAGCGGGTGGAAGGATTTGGTTTGTTGGCTGCCTGGCAGGGTTGGTTGGCTTGCTGTCTAGTTAGTTGGTTGGTTTGGTTGGTTAATTGGTTGGTCGATAGGGTGGCTGGCTGGCTGTTTCTGGCTTGGTGGGTGAGCGGGTGGTAGGGTTTGGTTTGTTGGCTGCCTGGCAGGGTTGGTTGGCTGGCTGTCTAGTTAGTTGGTTGGTTGGTTGGTTGGTTAATTGGTTGGTCGATAGTTTGGCTGGCTGGCTGTTTCTGGCTTGGTGGGTGAACGGGTGGTAGGGTTTGGTTTGTTGGCTGCCTGGCAGGGTTGGTTGGCTGGCTGTCTAGTTAGTTGGTTGGTTGGTGAATTGGTTGGTCGAGAGGTTGACTGGCTGGCTGTTTCTGGCTTGGTGGGTGAGCGAGTGGTAGGGTTTGGTTTGTTGGCTGCCTGGCAGGTTTGGTTGGCTGGCTGTCTAGTTAGTTGGTTGGTTGGTTGGTTGGTTGGTTGGTTAATTGGTTGGTCGATATGGTGGCTGGCTGGCTGTTTCTGGCTTGGTGGGTGAGCGGGTGGTAGGGTTTGGTTTGTTGGCTGCCTGGCAGGGTTGGTTGGCTGGCTGTCTAGTTAGTTGGTTGGTTGGTTGTTTGGTTAATTGGTTGGTCGATAGTTTGTCTGGCTGGGTGTTTCTGGCTTGGTGGGTGAACGGGTGGTAGGGTTTGGTTTGTTGGCTGCCTGGCAGGGTTGGTTGGCTGGCTGTCTAGTTAGTTGGTTGGTTGGTTTGTGAATTGGTTGGTCGATAGGTTGGCTGGCTGGCTGCTTCTGGCTTGGTGGGTGAGCGGGTGGTAGGGTTTGGTTTGTTGGCTGCCTGGCAGGGTTGGTTGGCTTGCTGTCTAGTTAGTTGGTTGGTTGGTTGGTTAATTGGTTGGTCGATAGGTTGGCTGCCTGGCAGGGTTGCTTGGCTGGCTGTCTAGTTAGTTGGTTGGTTGGTTGGTTAATTGGTTGGTCGATAGGTTGGCTGGCTGGCTGTTTCTGGCTTGGTGGGTGAGCGGGTGGTAGGGTTTGGTTTGTTGGCTGCCTGGCAGGGTTGGTTGGCTGGCTGTCTAGTTAGTTGGTTGGTTGGTTGGTTAATTGGTTGGACGATAGGTTGGCTGGCTGGCTGTTTCTGCCTTGGTGGGTGAGCGGGTGGTAGGGTTTGGTTTGTTGGCTGCCTGGCAGGGTTGGTTGACTGGCTGTCTAGTTAGTTGGTTGGTTGGTTGGTTAATTGGTTGGTCGATAGGTTGGCTGGCTGGCTGTTTCTGGCTTGGTGGGCGAGCGGGTGGTAGGGTTTGGTTTGTTGGCTGCCTGGCAGGGTTGGTTGGCTGACTGTCTAGTTAGTTGGTTGGTTGGTTGGTTGGTTAATTGGTTGGTCGATAGGTTGGCTGGCTGGCTGTTTCTGGCTTGGTGGGTGAGTGGGTGGTAGGGTTTGGTTTGTTGGCTGCCTGGCAGGGTTGGTTGGCTGGCTGTCTAGTTAGTTGGTTGGTTGGGTGGTTAAATGGTTGGTCGATAGGTTGGCTTGCTGGCTGTTTCTGGCTTGGTGGGCGAGCGGGTGGTAGGGTTTGGTTTGTTGGCTGCCTGGCAGGGTTGGTTGGCTGGCTGTCTAGTTAGTTGGTTGGTTGGTTAGTTGGTTAATTGGTTGGTCGATAGGTTGGCAGGCTGGCTGTTTCTGGCTTGGTGGGTGAGCGGGTGGTAGGGTTTGGTTTGTTGGCTGCCTGGCAGGGTTGGTTGGCTGACTGTCTAGTTAGTTGGTTGGTTGGTTAGTTGGTTAATTGGTTGGTCGATAGGTTGGCTGGCTGGCTGTTTCTGGCTTGGTGGTTGAGCGGGTGGTAGGGTTTGGTTTGTTGGCTGCCTGGCAGGGTTGGTTGGCTGGCTGTCTAGTTAGTTGGTTGGTTGGGTGGTTAATTGGTTGGTCGATAGGTTGGCTGGCTGGCTGTTTCTGGCTTGGTGGGTGATGCGGGTGGTAGGGTTTGGTTTGTTGGCTGCCTGGCAGGGTTGGTTGGCTGGCTGTCTAGTTAGTTGGTTGGTTGGTTGGTTAATTGGTTGGTCGATAGGTTGGCTGGCTTGGTGGGTGAGCGGGTGGTAGGGTTTGGTTTGTTTACTGCCTGGCAGGGTTGGTTGGCTGGCTGTCTAGTTGTTGGTTGGTTGGTTGGTTGGTTGGTTAATTGGTTGGTCGATAGGTTGGCTGGCTGGCTGTTTCTGACTTGGTGGGTGAGCGGGTGGTAGGGTTTGGTTTGTTGGCTGCCTGGCAGGGTTGGTTGGCTGGCTGTCTAGTTAGTTGGTTGGTTGGTTGGTTAATTGGTTGGTCGATAGGTTGACTGGCTGGCTGTTTCTGGCTTGGTGGGCGAGCGGGTGGTAGGGTTTGGTTTGTTGGCTGCCTGGCAGGGTTGGTTGGCTGGCTTACTAGTTAGTTGGTTGGTTGGTTGGTTAATTGGTTGGTCGATAGTTTGGCTGGCTGGCTGTTTCTGGCTTGGTGGGCGAAAGGGTGGTAGGGTTTGGTTTGTTGGCTGCCTGGCAGGGTTGGTTGGCTGACTGTTTAGTTAGTTGGTTGGTTGGTTGGTTAATTGATTGGTCGATAGGTTGGCTGGCAGGCTGTTTCTGGCTTGGTGGGCGAGCGATTGGTAGGGTTTGGTTTGTTGGCTGCCTGGCAGGGTTGGTTGGCTGGCTGTCTAGTTGGTTGGTTGGTTGGTTAATTGGTTGGTCGATAGGTTGGCTGTCTAGCAGTTTCTGGCTTGGTGGGTGAGCGGGTGGTAGGGTTTGGTTTGTTGGCTGCCTGGCAGGGTTGGTTGGCTGGCTTTCTTGTTAGTTGGTTGGTTGGTTGGTTGGTTAATTGGTTGGTCGATAGTTTGGCTGCCTGGCAGGGTTGGTTGGCTGGCTGTCTATTTAGTTGGTTGGTTGGTTGGTTAATTGGTTGGTCGATAGGTTTACTGGCTGGCTGTTTCTGGCTTGGTGGGTGAGCGGGTGGTAGGGTTTGGTTTGTTGGCTGCCTGGCAGGGTTGGTTGGCTGGCTGTCTAGTTAGTTGGTTGGTTGGTTGGTTAATTGGTTGGACGATAGGTTGGCTGGCTGGCTGTTTCTGGCTTGGTGGGTGAGCGGGTGGTAGGGTTTGGTTTGTTGGCTGCCTGGCAGGGTTGGTTGGCTGGCTGTCTAGTTAGTTGGTTGGTTGGTTGGTTAATTGGTTGGTCGATAGGTTGGCTGGCTGGCTGTTTCTGGCTTGGTGGGCGAGCGGGTGGTAGGGTTTGGTTTGTTGGCTGCCTGGCAGGGTTGGTTGGCTGGCTGTCTAGTTAGTTGGTTGGTTGGGTGGTTAAATGGTTGGTCGATAGGTTGGCTGGCTGGCTGTTTCTGGCTTGGTGGGCGAGCGGGTGGTAGGGTTTGGTTTGTTGGCTGCCTGGCAGGGTTGGTTGGCTGATTGTCTAGTTAGTTGGTTGGTTGGTTAGTTGGTTACTTAGTTGGTCGATAGGTTGGCTGGCTGGCTGTTTCTGGCTTGGTGGTTGAGCGGGTGGTAGGGTTTGGTTTGTTGGCTGCCTGGCAGGGTTGGTTGGCTGGCTGTCTAGTTAGTTGGTTGGTTGGGTGGTTAAATGGTTGGTCGATAGGTTGGCTGGCTGGATGTTTCTGGCTTGGTGGGTGAGCGGGTGGTAGGGTTTGGTTTGTTGGCTGCCTGGCAGGGTTGGTTGGCTGGCTGTCTAGTTAGTTGGTTGGTTGGTTGGTTAATTGGTTGGTCGATAGGTTGGCTGGCTGGCTGTTTCTGGCTTGGTGGGCGAGCGGGTGGTAGGGTTTGGTTTGTTGGCTGCCTGGCAGGGTTGGTTGGCTGGCTTTCTTGTTAGTTGGTTGGTTTTTTGGTTAATTGGTTGGTCGATAGTTTGGCTGGCTGGCTGTTTCTGGCTTGGTGGGCGAAAGGGTGGTAGGGTTTGGTTTGTTGGCTGCCTGGCAGGGTTGGTTGGCTGACTGTTTAGTTAGTTGGTTGGTTGGTTGGTTAATTGGTTGGTCGACAGGTTGGCTGGCTGGCTGTTTCTGGCTTGTTGGGTGAGCGGGTGGTAGGGTTTGGTTTGTTGGTTGCCTGGCAGGGTTGGTTGGCTGGCTGTCTAGTTAGTTGGTTGGTTGGTTGGTTAATTGGTTTGTCGATAGGTTGGCTGGCAGGCTGTTTCTGGCTTGGTGGGTGAGCGGGTGGAAGGGTTTGGTTTGTTGGCTGCCTGGCAGGGTTGGTTGGCTTGCTGTCTAGTTAGTTGGTTGGTTTGGTTGGTTAATTGGTTGGTCGATAGGGTGGCTGGCTGGCTGTTTCTGGCTTGGTGGGTGAGCGGGTGGTAGGGTTTGGTTTGTTGGCTGCCTGGCAGGGTTGGTTGGCTGGCTGTCTAGTTAGTTGGTTGGTTGGTTGGTTGGTTAATTGGTTGGTCGATAGTTTGGCTGGCTGGCTGTTTCTGGCTTGGTGGGTGAACGGGTGGTAGGGTTTGGTTTGTTGGCTGCCTGGCAGGGTTGGTTGGCTGGCTGTCTAGTTAGTTGGTTGGTTGGTGAATTGGTTGGTCGAGAGGTTGACTGGCTGGCTGTTTCTGGCTTGGTGGGTGAGCGAGTGGTAGGGTTTGGTTTGTTGGCTGCCTGGCAGGTTTGGTTGGCTGGCTGTCTAGTTAGTTGGTTGGTTGGTTGGTTGGTTGGTTGGTTAATTGGTTGGTCGATATGGTGGCTGGCTGGCTGTTTCTGGCTTGGTGGGTGAGCGGGTGGTAGGGTTTGGTTTGTTGGCTGCCTGGCAGGGTTGGTTGGCTGGCTGTCTAGTTAGTTGGTTGGTTGGTTGGTTGGTTAATTGGTTGGTCGATAGTTTGTCTGGCTGGGTGTTTCTGGCTTGGTGGGTGAACGGGTGGTAGGGTTTGGTTTGTTGGCTGCCTGGCAGGGTTGGTTGGCTGGCTGTCTAGTTAGTTGGTTGGTTGGTTTGTGAATTGGTTGGTCGATAGGTTGGCTGGCTGGCTGCTTCTGGCTTGGTGGGTGAGCGGGTGGTAGGGTTTGGTTTGTTGGCTGCCTGGCAGGGTTGGTTGGCTTGCTGTCTAGTTAGTTGGTTGGTTGGTTGGTTAATTGGTTGGTCGATAGGTTGGCTGCCTGGCAGGGTTGCTTGGCTGGCTGTCTAGTTAGTTGGTTGGTTGGTTGGTTAATTGGTTGGTCGATAGGTTGGCTGGCTGGCTGTTTCTGGCTTGGTGGGTGAGCGGGTGGTAGGGTTTGGTTTGTTGGCTGCCTGGCAGGGTTGGTTGGCTGGCTGTCTAGTTAGTTGGTTGGTTGGTTGGTTAATTGGTTGGACGATAGGTTGGCTGGCTGGCTGTTTCTGCCTTGGTGGGTGAGCGGGTGGTAGGGTTTGGTTTGTTGGCTGCCTGGCAGGGTTGGTTGACTGGCTGTCTAGTTAGTTGGTTGGTTGGTTGGTTAATTGGTTGGTCGATAGGTTGGCTGGCTGGCTGTTTCTGGCTTGGTGGGCGAGCGGGTGGTAGGGTTTGGTTTGTTGGCTGCCTGGCAGGGTTGGTTGGCTGACTGTCTGGCTTGGTGGGTGAGTGGGTGGTAGGGTTTGGTTTGTTGGCTGCCTGGCAGGGTTGGTTACTGTCTAGTTAGTTGGTTGGTTGGTTGGTTGGTTAATTGGTTGGTCGATAGGTTGGCTGGCTGGCTGTTTCTGGCTTGGTGGGTGAGTGGGTGGTAGGGTTTGGTTTGTTGGCTGCCTGGCAGGGTTGGTTGGCTGGCTGTCTAGTTAGTTGGTTGGTTGGGTGGTTAAATGGTTGGTCGATAGGTTGGCTTGCTGGCTGTTTCTGGCTTGGTGGGCGAGCGGGTGGTAGGGTTTGGTTTGTTGGCTGCCTGGCAGGGTTGGTTGGCTGACTGTCTAGTTAGTTGGTTGGTTGGTTAGTTGGTTAATTGGTTGGTCGATAGGTTGGCAGGCTGGCTGTTTCTGGCTTGGTGGGCGAGCGGGTGGTAGGGTTTGGTTTGTTGGCTGCCTGGCAGGGTTGGTTGGCTGACTGTCTAGTTAGTTGGTTGGTTGGTTAGTTGGTTAATTGGTTGGTCGATAGGTTGGCTGGCTGGCTGTTTCTGGCTTGGTGGTTGAGCGGGTGGTAGGGTTTGGTTTGTTGGCTGCCTGGCAGGGTTGGTTGGCTGGCTGTCTAGTTAGTTGGTTGGTTGGGTGGTTAAATGGTTGGTCGATAGGTTGGCTGGCTGGATGTTTCTGGCTTGGTGGGTATGCGGGTGGTAGGGTTTGGTTTGTTGCCTGCCTGGCAGGGTTGGTTGGCTGGCTGTCTAGTTAGTTGGTTGGTTGGTTGGTTAATTGGTTGGTCGATAGGTTGGCTGGCTTGGTGGGTGAGCGGGTGGTAGGGTTTGGTTTGTTTACTGCCTGGCAGGGTTGGTTGGCTGGCTGTCTAGTTGTTGGTTGGTTGGTTGGTTAATTGGTTGGTCGATAGGTTGGCTGGCTGGCTGTTTCTGACTTGGTGGGTGAGCGGGTGGTAGGGTTTGGTTTGTTGGCTGCCTGGCAGGGTTGGTTGGCTGGCTGTCTAGTTAGTTGGTTGGTTGGTTGGTTAATTGGTTGGTCGATAGGTTGACTGGCTGGCTGTTTCTGGCTTGGTGGGCGAGCGGGTGGTAGGGTTTGGTTTGTTGGCTGCCTGGCAGGGTTGGTTGGCTGGCTTACTTGTTAGTTGGTTGGTTTTTTGGTTAATTGGTTGGTCGATAGTTTGGCTGGCTGGCTGTTTCTGGCTTGGTGGGCGAAAGGGTGGTAGGGTTTGGTTTGTTGGCTGCCTGGCAGGGTTGGTTGGCTGACTGTTTAGTTAGTTGGTTGGTTGGTTGGTTAATTGGTTGGTCGACAGGTTGGCTGGCTGGCTGTTTCTGGCTTGTTGGGTGAGCGGGTGGTAGGGTTTGGTTTGTTGGTTGCCTGGCAGGGTTGGTTGGCTGGCTGTCTAGTTAGTTGGTTGGTTGGTTAATTGGTTGGTCGATAGGTTGGCTGGCAGGCTGTTTCTGGCTTGGTGGGTGAGCGGGTGGTAGGGTTTGGTTTGTTGGCTGCCTCGCAGGGTTGGTTGGCTGGCTGTCTAGTTAGTTGGTTGGTTGGTTGGTTAATTGGTTGGTCGATAGTTTGGCTGGCTGGCTGTTTCTGGCTTGGTGGGTGAGCGGGTGGTAGGGTTTGGTTTGTTGGCTGCCTGGAAGGGTTGGTTGGCTGGCTGTCCAGTTAGTTGGTTGGTTGGTTGGTTAATTGATTGGTCGATAGGTTGGCTGGCAGGCTGTTTCTGGCTTGGTGGGCGAGCGATTGGTAGGGTTTGGTTTGTTGGCTGCCTGGCAGGGTTGGTTGGCTGGCTGTCTAGTTGGTTGGTTGGTTGGTTAATTGGTTGGTCGATAGGTTGGCTGTCTAGCAGTTTCTGGCTTGGTGGGTGAGCGGGTGGTAGGGTTTGGTTTGTTGGCTGCCTGGCAGGGTTGGTTGGCTGGCTTTCTTGTTAGTTGGTTGGTTGGTTGGTTGGTTAATTGGTTGGTCGATAGTTTGGCTGCCTGGCAGGGTTGGTTGGCTGGCTGTCTATTTAGTTGGTTGGTTGGTTGGTTAATTGGTTGGTCGATAGGTTTACTGGCTGGCTGTTTCTGGCTTGGTGGGTGAGCGGGTGGTAGGGTTTGGTTTGTTGGCTGCCTGGCAGGGTTGGTTGGCTGGCTGTCTAGTTAGTTGGTTGGTTGGTTGGTTAATTGGTTGGACGATAGGTTGGCTGGCTGGCTGTTTCTGGCTTGGTGGGTGAGCGGGTGGTAGGGTTTGGTTTGTTGGCTGCCTGGCAGGGTTGGTTGGCTGGCTGTCTAGTTAGTTGGTTCGTTGGTTGGTTAATTGGTTGGTCGATAGGTTGGCTGGCTGGCTGTTTCTGGCTTGGTGGGCGAGCGGGTGGTAGGGTTTGGTTTGTTGGCTGCCTGGCAGGGTTGGTTGGCTGGCTGTCTAGTTAGTTGGTTGGTTGGGTGGTTAAATGGTTGGTCGATAGGTTGGCTGGCTGGCTGTTTCTGGCTTGGTGGGCGAGCGGGTGGTAGGGTTTGGTTTGTTGGCTGCCTGGCAGGGTTGGTTGGCTGATTGTCTAGTTAGTTGGTTGGTTGGTTAGTTGGTTACTTAGTTGGTCGATAGGTTGGCTGGCTGGCTGTTTCTGGCTTGGTGGTTGAGCGGGTGGTAGGGTTTGGTTTGTTGGCTGCCTGGCAGGGTTGGTTGGCTGGCTGTCTAGTTAGTTGGTTGGTTGGGTGGTTAAATGGTTGGTCGATAGGTTGGCTGGCTGGATGTTTCTGGCTTGGTGGGTGAGCGGGTGGTAGGGTTTGGTTTGTTGGCTGCCTGGCAGGGTTGGTTGGCTGGCTGTCTAGTTAGTTGGTTGGTTGGTTGGTTAATTGGTTGGTCGATAGGTTGGCTGGCTGGCTGTTTCTGGCTTGGTGGGCGAGCGGGTGGTAGGGTTTGGTTTGTTGGCTGCCTGGCAGGGTTGGTTGGCTGGTTTTCTTGTTAGTTGGTTGGTTTTTTGGTTAATTGGTTGGTCGATAGTTTGGCTGGCTGGCTGTTTCTGGCTTGGTGGGCGAAAGGGTGGTAGGGTTTGGTTTGTTGGCTGCCTGGCAGGGTTGGTTGGCTGACTGTTTAGTTAGTTGGTTGGTTGGTTGGTTAATTGGTTGGTCGACAGGTTGGCTGGCTGGCTGTTTCTGGCTTGTTGGGTGAGCGGGTGGTAGGGTTTGGTTTGTTGGTTGCCTGGCAGGGTTGGTTGGCTGGCTGTCTAGTTAGTTGGTTGGTTGGTTGGTTAATTGGTTTGTCGATAGGTTGGCTGGCAGGCTGTTTCTGGCTTGGTGGGTGAGCGGGTGGAAGGGTTTGGTTTGTTGGCTGCCTGGCAGGGTTGGTTGGCTTGCTGTCTAGTTAGTTGGTTGGTTTGGTTGGTTAATTGGTTGGTCGATAGGGTGGCTGGCTGGCTGTTTCTGGCTTGGTGGGTGAGCGGGTGGTAGGGTTTGGTTTGTTGGCTGCCTGGCAGGGTTGGTTGGCTGGCTGTCTAGTTAGTTGGTTGGTTGGTTGGTTGGTTAATTGGTTGGTCGATAGTTTGGCTGGCTGGCTGTTTCTGGCTTGGTGGGTGAACGGGTGGTAGGGTTTGGTTTGTTGGCTGCCTGGCAGGGTTGGTTGGCTGGCTGTCTAGTTAGTTGGTTGGTTGGTGAATTGGTTGGTCGAGAGGTTGACTGGCTGGCTGTTTCTGGCTTGGTGGGTGAGCGAGTGGTAGGGTTTGGTTTGTTGGCTGCCTGGCAGGTTTGGTTGGCTGGCTGTCTAGTTAGTTGGTTGGTTGGTTGGTTGGTTGGTTGGTTGGTTAATTGGTTGGTCGATATGGTGGCTGGCTGGCTGTTTCTGGCTTGGTGGGTGAGCGGGTGGTAGGGTTTGGTTTGTTGGCTGCCTGGCAGGGTTGGTTGGCTGGCTGTCTAGTTAGTTGGTTGGTTGGTTGGTTGGTTAATTGGTTGGTCGATAGTTTGTCTGGCTGGGTGTTTCTGGCTTGGTGGGTGAACGGGTGGTAGGGTTTGGTTTGTTGGCTGCCTGGCAGGGTTGGTTGGCTGGCTGTCTAGTTAGTTGGTTGGTTGGTTTGTGAATTGGTTGGTCGATAGGTTGGATGGCTGGCTGCTTCTGGCTTGGTGGGTGAGCGGGTGGTAGGGTTTGGTTTGTTGGCTGCCTGGCAGGGTTGGTTGGCTTGCTGTCTAGTTAGTTGGTTGGTTGGTTGGTTAATTGGTTGGTCGATAGGTTGGCTGCCTGGCAGGGTTGCTTGGCTGGCTGTCTAGTTAGTTGGTTGGTTGGTTGGTTAATTGGTTGGTCGATAGGTTGGCTGGCTGGCTGTTTCTGGCTTGGTGGGTGAGCGGGTGGTAGGGTTTGGTTTGTTGGCTGCCTGGCAGGGTTGGTTGGCTGGCTGTCTAGTTAGTTGGTTGGTTGGTTGGTTAATTGGTTGGACGATAGGTTGGCTGGCTGGCTGTTTCTGCCTTGGTGGGTGAGCGGGTGGTAGGGTTTGGTTTGTTGGCTGCCTGGCAGGGTTGGTTGACTGGCTGTCTAGTTAGTTGGTTGGTTGGTTGGTTAATTGGTTGGTCGATAGGTTGGCTGGCTGGCTGTTTCTGGCTTGGTGGGCGAGCGGGTGGTAGGGTTTGGTTTGTTGACTGCCTGGCAGGGTTGGTTGGCTGACTGTCTAGTTAGTTGGTTGGTTGGTTGGTTGGTTAATTGGTTGGTCGATAGGTTGGCTGGCTGGCTGTTTCTGGCTTGGTGGGTGAGTGGGTGGTAGGGTTTGGTTTGTTGGCTGCCTGGCAGGGTTGGTTGGCTGGCTGTCTAGTTAGTTGGTTGGTTGGGTGGTTAAATGGTTGGTCGATAGGTTGGCTTGCTGGCTGTTTCTGGCTTGGTGGGCGAGCGGGTGGTAGGGTTTGGTTTGTTGGCTGCCTGGCAGGGTTGGTTGGCTGACTGTCTAGTTAGTTGGTTGGTTGGTTAGTTGGTTAATTGGTTGGTCGATAGGTTGGCTGGCTGGTTGTTTCTGGCTTGGTGGGTGAACGGGTGGTAGGGTTTGGTTTGTTGGCTGCCTGGCAGGGTTGGTTGGCTGGCTGTCTACTTAGTTGGTTGGTTGGTTGGTAAATTGTTTGGTCGATAGGTTGGCTGGCTGGCTGTTTCTGGCTTGGTGGGTGAGCGGGTGGTAGGGTTTGGTTTGTTGGCTGCCTGGCAGGGTTGGTTGGCTTGCTGTCTAGTTAGTTGGTTGGTTTGGTTGGTTAATTGGTTGGTCGATAGGGTGGCTGGCTGGCTGTTTCTGGCTTGGTGGGTGAGCGGGTGGTAGGGTTTGGTTTGTTGGCTGCCTGGCAGGGTTGGTTGGCTGGCTGTCTAGTTAGTTGGTTGGTTGGTTGGTTGGTTGGTTGGTTAATTGGTTGGTCGATAGTTTGGCTGGCTGGCTGTTTCTGGCTTGGTGGGTGAACGGGTGGTAGGGTTTGGTTTGTTGGCTGCCTGGCAGGGTTGGTTGGCTGGCTGTCTAGTTAGTTGGTTGGTTGGTTGGTGAATTGGTTGGTCGAGAGGTTGGCTGGCTGGCTGTTTCTGGCTTGGTGGGTGAGCGGGTGGTAGGGTTTGGTTTGTTGGCTGCCTGGCAGGTTTGGTTGGCTGGCTGTCTAGTTAGTTGGTTGGTTGGTTGATTAATTGGTTGGTCGATATGGTGGCTGGCTGGCTGTTTCTGGCTTGGTGGGTGAGCGGGTGGTAGGGTTTGGTTTGTTGGCTGCCTGGCAGGGTTGGTTGGCTGGCTGTCTAGTTAGTTGGTTGGTTGGTTGGTTGGTTGGTTAATTGGTTGGTCGATAGTTTGTCTGGCTGGGTGTTTCTGGCTTGGTGGGTGAACGGGTGGTAGGGTTTGGTTTGTTGGCTGCCTGGCAGGGTTGGTTGGTTGGCTGTCTAGTGAGTTGGTTGGTTGGTTTGTGAATTGGTTGGTCGATAGGTTGGCTGGCTGGCTGCTTCTGGCTTGGTGGGTGAGCGGGTGGTAGGGTTTGGTTTGTTGGCTGCCTGGCAGGGTTGGTTGGCTGACTGTCTAGTTAGTTGGTTGGTTGGTTGGTTAATTGGTTGGTCGATAGGTTGGCTGGCTGGCTGTTTCTGGCTTGGTGGGTGAGCGGGTGGTAGGGTTTGGTTTGTTGGCTGCCTGGCAGGGTTGGTTGGCTGGCTGTCTAGTTAGTTGGTTGGTTGGTTGGTTAATTGGTTGGACGATAGGTTGGCTGGCTGGCTGTTTCTGGCTTGGTGGGTGAGCGGGTGGTAGGGTTTGGTTTGTTGGCTGCCTGGCAGGGTTAGTTGGCTGGCTGTCTAGTTAGTTGGTTGGTTGGTTGGTTAATTGGTTGGTCGATAGGTTGGCTGGCTGGCTGTTTCTGGCTTGGTGGGCGAGCGGGTGGTAGGGTTTGGTTTGTTGGCTGCCTGGCAGGGTTGGTTGGCTGACTGTCTAGTTAGTTGGTTGGTTGGTTGGTTGGTTAATTGGTTGGTCGATAGGTTGGCTGGCTGGCTGTTTCTGGCTTGGTGGGTGAGTCGGTGGTAGGGTTTGGTTTGTTGGCTGCCTGGCAGGGTTGGTTGGCTGGCTGTCTATTTAGTTGGTTGGTTGGGTGGTTAAATGGTTGGTCGATAGGTTGGCTGGCTGGCTGTTTCTGGCTTGGTGGGCGAGCGGGTGGTAGGGTTTGGTTTGTTGGCTGCCTGGCAGGGTTGGTTGGCTGACTGTCTAGTTAGTTGGTTGGTTGGTTGGTTAGTTGGTTAATTGGTTGGTCGATAGGTTGGCTGGCTGGCTGTTTCTGGCTTGGTGGTTGAGCGGGTGGTAGGGTTTGGTTTGTTGGCTGCCTGGCAGGGTTGGTTGGCTGGCTGTCTAGTTAGTTGGTTGGTTGGGTGGTTAAATGGTTGGTCGATAGGTTGGCTTGCTGGATGTTTCTGGCTTGGTGGGTGAGCGGGTGGTAGGGTTTGGTTTGTTGCCTGCCTGGCAGGGTTGGTTGGCTGGCTGTCTAGTTAGTTGGTTGGTTGGTTGGTTAATTGGTTGGTCGATAGGTTGGCTGGCTTGGTGGGTGAGCGGGTGGTAGGGTTTGGTTTGTTTACTGCCTGGCAGGGTTGGTTGGCTGGCTGTCTAGTTGTTGGTTGGTTGGTTGGTTGGTTGGTTAATTGGTTGGTCGATAGGTTGGCTGGCTGGCTGTTTCTGACTTGGTGGGTGAGCGGGTGGTAGGGTTTGGTTTGTTGGCTGCCTGGCAGGGTTGGTTGGCTGGCTGTCTAGTTAGTTGGTTGGTTGGTTGGTTAATTGGTTGGTCGATAGGTTGACTGGCTGGCTGTTTCTGGCTTGGTGGGCGAGCGGGTGGTAGGGTTTGGTTTATTGGCTGCCTGGCAGGGTTGGTTGGCTGGCTTACTTGTTAGTTGGTTGGTTTTTTGGTTAATTGGTTGGTCGATAGTTTGGCTGGCTGGCTGTTTCTGGCTTGGTGGGCGAAAGGGTGGTAGGGTTTGGTTTGTTGGCTGCCTGGCAGGGTTTGTTGGCTGACTGTTTAGTTAGTTGGTTGGTTGGTTGGTTAATTGGTTGGTCGACAGGTTGGCTGCCTGGCTGTTTCTGGCTTGTTGGGTGAGCGGGTGGTAGGGTTTGGTTTGTTGGTTGCCTGGCAGGGTTGGTTGGCTGGCTGTCTAGTTAGTTGGTTGGTTGGTTGGTTAATTGGTTGGTCGATAGGTTGGCTGGCAGGCTGTTTCTGGCTTGGTGGGTGAGCGGGTGGAAGGGTTTGGTTTGTTGGCTGCCTCGCAGGGTTGGTTGGCTGGCTGTCTAGTTAGTTGGTTGGTTGGTTGGTTAATTGGTTGGTCGATAGTTTGGCTGGCTGGCTGTTTCTGGCTTGGTTGGTGAGCGGGTGGTAGGGTTTGGTTTGTTGGCTGCCTGGCAGGGTTGGTTGGCTTGCTGTCTAGTTAGTTGGTTGGTTGGTTGGTTAATTGGTTAATCGATAGGTTGGCTGGCTGGCTGTTTCTGGCTTGGTGGTTGAGCGGGTGGTAGGGTTTGGTTTGTTGGCTGCCTGGAAGGGTTGGTTGGCTGGCTGTCCAGTTAGTTGGTTGGTTGGTTGGTTAATTGATTGGTCGATAGGTTGGCTGGCAGGCTGTTTCTGGCTTGGTGGGCGAGCGATTGGTAGGGTTTGGTTTGTTGGCTGCCTGGCAGGGTTGGTTGGCTGGCTGTCTAGTTGGTTGGTTGGTTGGTTAATTTGTTGGTCGATAGGTTGGCTGTCTGGCAGTTTCTGGCTTGGTGGGTGAGCGGGTGGTAGGGTTTGGTTTGTTGGCTGCCTGGCAGGGTTGGTTGGCTGGCTTTCTTGTTAGTTGGTTGGTTGGTTGGTTGGTTAATTGGTTGGTCGATAGTTTGGCTGCCTGGCAGGGTTGGTTGGCTGGCTGTCTATTTAGTTGGTTGGTTGGTTGGTTAATTGGTTGGTCGATAGGTTTACTGGCTGGCTGTTTCTGGCTTGGTGGGTGAGCGGGTGGTAGGGTTTGGTTTGTTGGCTGCCTGGCAGGGTTGGTTGGCTGGCTGTCTAGTTAGTTGGTTGGTTGGTTGGTTAATTGGTTGGACGATAGGTTGGCTGGCTGGCTGTTTCTGGCTTGGTGGGTGAGCGGGTGGTAGGGTTTGGTTTGTTGGCTGCCTGGCAGGGTTGGTTGGCTGGCTGTCTAGTTAGTTGGTTGGTTGGTTGGTTAATTGGTTGGTCGATAGGTTGGCTGGCTGGCTGTTTCTGGCTTGGTGGGCGAGCGGGTGGTAGGGTTTGGTTTGTTGGCTGCCTGGCAGGGTTGGTTGGCTGACTGTCTAGTTAGTTGGTTGGTTGGTTCGTTGGTTAATTGGTTGGTCGATAGGTTGGCTGGCTGGCTGTTTCTGGCTTGGTGGGTGAGTGGGTGGTAGGGTTTGGTTTGTTGGCTGCCTGGCAGGGTTGGTTGGCTGGCTGTCTAGTTAGTTGGTTGGTTGGGTGGTTAAATGGTTGGTCGATAGGTTGGCTGGCTGGCTGTTTCTGGCTTGGTGGGCGAGCGGGTGGTAGGGTTTGGTTTGTTGGCTGCCTGGCAGGGTTGGTTGGCTGACTGTCTAGTTAGTTGGTTGGTTGGTTAGTTGGTTACTTGGTTGGTCGATAGGTTGGCTGGCTGGCTGTTTCTGGCTTGGTGGTTGAGCGGGTGATAGGGGTTGGTTTGTTGGCTGCCTGGCAGGGTTGGTTGGCTGGCTGTCTAGTTAGTTGGTTGGTTGGGTGGTTAAATGGTTGGTCGATAGGTTGGCTGGCTGGATGTTTCTGGCTTGGTGGGTGAGCGGGTGGTAGGGTTTGGTTTGTTGGCTGCCTGGCAGGGTTGGTTGGCTGGCTGTCTAGTTAGTTGGTTGGTTGGTTGGTTAATTGGTTGGTCGATAGGTTGGCTGGCTGGCTGTTTCTGGCTTGGTGGGCGAGCGGGTGGTAGGGTTTGGTTTGTTGGCTGCCTGGCAGGGTTGGTTGGCTGGCTTTCTTGTTAGTTGGTTGGTTTTTTGGTTAATTGGTTGGTCGATAGTTTGGCTGGCTGGCTGTTTCTGGCTTGGTGGGCGAAAGGGTGGTAGGGTTTGGTTTGTTGGCTGCCTGGCAGGGTTGGTTGGCTGACTGTTTAGTTAGTTGGTTGGTTGGTTGGTTAATTGGTTGGTCGACAGGTTGGCTGGCTGGCTGTTTCTGGCTTGTTGGGTGAGCGGGTGGTAGGGTTTGGTTTGTTGGTTGCCTGGCAGGGTTGGTTGGCTGGCTGTCTAGTTAGTTGGTTGGTTGGTTGGTTAATTGGTTTGTCGATAGGTTGGCTGGCAGGCTGTTTCTGGCTTGGTGGGTGAGCGGGTGGAAGGGTTTGGTTTGTTGGCTGCCTGGCAGGGTTGGTTGGCTTGCTGTCTAGTTAGTTGGTTGGTTTGGTTGGTTAATTGGTTGGTCGATAGGGTGGCTGGCTGGCTGTTTCTGGCTTGGTGGGTGAGCGGGTGGTAGGGTTTGGTTTGTTGGCTGCCTGGCAGGGTTGGTTGGCTGGCTGTCTAGTTAGTTGGTTGGTTGGTTGGTTGGTTGGTTAATTGGTTGGTCGATAGTTTGGCTGGCTGGCTGTTTCTGGCTTGGTGGGTGAACGGGTGGTAGGGTTTGGTTTGTTGGCTGCCTGGCAGGGTTGGTTGGCTGGCTGTCTAGTTAGTTGGTTGGTTGGTGAATTGGTTGGTCGAGAGGTTGACTGGCTGGCTGTTTCTGGCTTGGTGGGTGAGCGGGTGGTAGGGTTTGGTTTGTTGGCTGCCTGGCAGGTTTGGTTGGCTGGCTGTCTAGTTAGTTGGTTGGTTGGTTGGTTGGTTGGTTAATTGGTTGGTCGATATGGTGGCTGGCTGGCTGTTTCTGGCTTGGTGGGTGAGCGGGTGGTAGGGTTTGGTTTGTTGGCTGCCTGGCAGGGTTGGTTGGCTGGCTGTCTAGTTAGTTGGTTGGTTGGTTGGTTGGTTAATTCGTTGGTCGATAGTTTGTCTGGCTGGGTGTTTCTGGCTTGGTGGGTGAACGGGTGGTAGGGTTTGGTTTGTTGGCAGCCTGGCAGGGTCGGTTGGCTGGCTGTCTAGTTAGTTGGTTGGTTGGTTTGTGAATTGGTTGGTCGATAGGTTGGCTGGCTGGCTGCTTCTGGCTTGGTGGGTGAGCGGGTGGTAGGGTTTGGTTTGTTGGCTGCCTGGCAGGGTTGGTTGGCTTGCTGTCTAGTTAGTTGGTTGGTTGGTTGGTTAATTGGTTGGTCGATAGGTTGGCTGCCTGGCAGGGTTGCTTGGCTGGCTGTCTAGATAGTTGGTTGGTTGGTTGGTTAATTGGTTGGTCGATAGGTTGGCTGGCTGGCTGTTTCTGGCTTGGTGGGTGAGCGGGTGGTAGGGTTTGGTTTGTTGGCTGCCTGGCAGGGTTGGTTGGCTGGCTGTCTAGTTAGTTGGTTGGTTGGTTGGTTAATTGGTTGGACGATAGGTTGGCTGGCTGGCTGTTTCTGCCTTGGTGGGTGAGCGGGTGGTAGGGTTTGGTTTGTTGGCTGCCTGGCAGGGTTGGTTGACTGGCTGTCTAGTTAGTTGGTTGGTTGGTTGGTTAATTGGTTGGTCGATAGGTTGGCTGGCTGGCTGTTTCTGGCTTGGTTGGCGAGCGGGTGGTAGGGTTTGGTTTGTTGGCTGCCTGGCAGGGTTGGTTGGCTGACTGTCTAGTTAGTTGGTTGGTTGGTTGGTTGGTTAATTGGTTGGTCGATAGGTTGGCTGGCTGGCTGTTTCTGGCTTGGTGGGTGAGTGGGTGGTAGGGTTTGGTTTGTTGGCTGCCTGGCAGGGTTGGTTGGCTGGCTGTCTAGTTAGTTGGTTGGTTGGGTGGTTAAATGGTTGGTCGATAGGTTGGCTGGCTGGCTGTTTCTGGCTTGGTGGGCGAGCGGGTGGTAGGGTTTGGTTTGTTGGCTGCCGGGCAGGGTTGGTTGGCTGACTGTCTAGTTAGTTGGTTGGTTGGTTAGTTGGTTAATTGGTTGGTCGATAGGTTGGCTGGCTGGCTGTTTCTGGCTTGGTGGTTGAGCGGGTGGTAGGGTTTGGTTTGTTGGCTGCCTGGCAGGATTGGTTGGCTGGCTGTCTAGTTAGTTGGTTGGTTGGGTGGTTAAATGGTTGGTCGATAGGTTGGCTGGCTGGATGTTTCTTGCTTGGTGGGTGAGCGGGTGGTAGGGTTTGGTTTGTTGGCTGCCTGGCAGGGTTGGTTGGCTGGCTGTCTAGTTGTTGGTTGGTTGGTTGGTTAATTGGTTGGTCGATAGGTTGGCTGGCTGGCTGTTTCTGACTTGGTGGGTGAGCGGGTGGTAGGGTTTGGTTTGTTGGCTGCCTGGCAGGGTTGGTTGGCTGGCTGTCTAGTTAGTTGGTTGGTTGGTTGGTTAATTGGTTGGTCGATAGGTTGGCTGGCTGGCTGTTTCTGGCTTGGTGGGCGAGCGGGTGGTAGGGTTTGGTTTGTTGGCTGCCTGGCAGGGTTGGTTGGCTGGCTTTCTTGTTAGTTGGTTGGTTTTTTGGTTAATTGGTTGGTCGATAGTTTGGCTGGCTGGCTGTTTCTGGCTTGGTGGGCGAAAGGGTGGTAGGGTTTGGTTTGTTGGCTGCCTGGCAGGGTTGGTTGGCTGACTGTTTAGTTAGTTGGTTGGTTGGTTGGTTAATTGGTTGGTCGACAGGTTGGCTGGCTGGCTGTTTCTGGCTTGTTGGGTGAGCGGGTGGTAGGGTTTGGTTTGTTGGTTGCCTGGCAGGGTTGGTTGGCTGGCTGTCTAGTTAGTTGGTTGGTTGGTTGGTTAATTGGTTGGTCGATAGGTTGGCTGGCAGGCTCTTTCTGGCTTGGTGGGTGAGCGGGTGGTAGGGTTTGGTTTGTTGGCTGCCTGGCAGGGTTGGTTGGCTGGCTGTCTAGTTAGTTGGTTGGTTGGTTGGCTGGTTAATTGGTTGGTCGATAGTTTGGCTGGCTGGCTGTTTCTGGCTTGGTGGGTGAACGGGTGGTAGGGTTTGGTTTGTTGGCTGCCTGGCAGGGTTGGTTGGCTGGCTGTCTACTTAGTTGGTTGGTGAATTGGTTGGTCGATAGGTTGGCTGGCTGGCTGTTTCTGGCTTGGTGGGTGAGCGGGTGGTAGGGTTTGGTTTGTTGGCTGCCTGGCAGGGTTGGTTGGCTTGCTGTCTAGTTAGTTGGTTGGTTTGGTTGGTTAATTGGTTGGTCGATAGGGTGGCTGGCTGGCTGTTTCTGGCTTGGTGGGTGAGCGGGTGGTAGGGTTTGGTTTGTTGGCTGCCTGGCAGGGTTGGTTGGCTGGCTGTCTAAATAGTTGGTTGGTTGGTTGGTTGGTTGGTTGGTTGGTTGGTTGGTTGGTTGGTTGGTTGGTTGGTTAATTGGTTGGTCGATAGTTTGGCTGGCTGGCTGTTTCTGGCTTGGTGGGTGAACGGGTGTTAGGGTTTGGTTTGTTGGCTGCCTGGCAGGGTTGGTTGGCTGGCTGTCTAGTTAGTTGGTTGGTTGGTGAATTGGTTGGTCGAGAGGTTGGCTGGCTGGCTGTTTCTGGCTTGGTATGTGAGCGGGTGGTAGGGTTTGGTTTGTTGGCTGCCTGGCAGGTTTGGTTGGCTGGCTGTCTAGTTAGTTGGTTGGTTGGTAGGTTGGTTAATTGGTTGGTCGATATGGTGGCTGGCTGGCTGTTTCTGGCTTGGTGGGTGAGCGGGTGGTAGGGTTTGGTTTGTTGGCTGCCTGGCAGGGTTGGTTGGCTGGCTGTCTAGTTAGTTGGTTGGTTGGTTGGTTGGTTAATTGGTTGGTCGATAGTTTGTCTGGCTGGGTGTTTCTGGCTTGGTGGGTGAACGGGTGGTAGGGTTTGGTTTGTTGGCTGCCTGGCAGGGTTGGTTGGCTGGCTGTCTAGTTAGTTGGTTGGTTGGTTTGTGAATTGGTTGGTCGATAGGTTGGCTGGCTGGCTGCTTCTGGCTTGGTGGGTGAGCGGGTGGTAGGGTTTGGTTTGTTGGCTGCCTGGCAGGGTTGGTTGGCTTGCTGTCTAGTTAGTTGGTTGGTTGGTTGGTTAATTGGTTGGTCGATAGGTTGGCTGCCTGGCAGGGTTGGTTGGCTGGCTGTCTAGTTAGTTGGTTGGTTGGTTGGTTAATTGGTTGGTCGATAGGTTGGCTGGCTGGCTGTTTCTGGCTTGGTGGGTGAGCGGGTGGTAGGGTTTGGTTTGTTGGCTGCCTGGCAGGGTTGGTTGGCTGGCTGTCTAGTTAGTTGGTTGGTTGGTTGGTTGATTGGTTGGACGATAGGTTGGCTGGCTGGCTGTTTCTGCCTTGGTGGGTGAGCGGGTGGTAGGGTTTGGTTTGTTGGCTGCCTGGCAGGGTTGGTTGGCTGGCTGTCTAGTTAGTTGGTTGGTTGGTTGGTTAATTGGTTGGTCGATAGGTTGGCTGGCTGGCTGTTTCTGGCTTGGTGGGCGAGCGGGTGGTAGGGTTTGGTTTGTTGGCTGCCTGGCAGGGTTGGTTGGCTGACTGTCTAGTTAGTTGGTTGGTTGGTTGGTTGGTTAATTGGTTGGTCGATAGGTTGGCTGGCTGGCTGTTTCTGGCTTGGTGGGTGAGTGGGTGGTAGGGTTTGGTTTGTTGGCTGCCTGGCAGGGTTGGTTGGCTGGCTGTCTAGTTAGTTGGTTGGTTGGGTGGTTAAATGTTTGGTCGATAGGTTGGCTGGCTGGCTGTTTCTGGCTTGGTGGGCGAGCGGGTGGTAGGGTTTGGTTTGTTGGCTGCCTGGCAGGGTTGGTTGGCTGACTGTCTAGTTAGTTGGTTGGTTGGTTAGTTGGTTAATTGGTTGGTCGATAGGTTGGCTGGCTGGCTGTTTCTGGCTTGGTGGTTGAGCGGGTGGTAGGGTTTGGTTTGTTGGCTGCCTGGCAGGGTTGGTTGACTGGCTGTCTAGTTAGTTGGTTGGTTGGGTGGTTAAATGGTTGGTCGATAGGTTGGCTGGCTGGATGTTTCTGGCTTGGTGGGTGAGCGGGTGGTAGGGTTTGGTTTGTTGGCTGCCTGGCAGGGTTGGTTGGCTGGCTGTCTAGTTAGTTGGTTGGTTGGTTGGTTAATTGGTTGGTCGATAGGTTGGCTGGCTTGGTGGGTGAGCGGGTGGTAGGGTTTGGTTTGTTGGCTGCCTGGCAGGGTTGGTTGGCTGGCTGTCTAGTTAGTTGGTTGGTTGGTTGGTTAATTGGTTGGTCGATAGGTTGGCTGGCTGGCTGTTTCTGGCTTGGTGGGCGAGCGGGTGGTAGGGTTTGGTTTGTTGGCTGCCTGGCAGGGTTGGTTGGCTGGCTTTCTTGTTAGTTGGTTGGTTTTTTGGTTAATTGGTTGGTCGATAGTTTGGCTGGCTGGCTGTTTCTGGCTTGGTGGGCGAAAGGGTGGTAGGGTTTGGTTTGTTGGCTGCCTGGCAGGGTTGGTTGGCTGACTGTCTAGTTAGTTGGTTGGTTGGTTCGTTGGTTAATTGGTTGGTCGATAGGTTGGCTGGCTGGCTGTTTCTGGCTTGGTGGGTGAGTGGGTGGTAGGGTTTGGTTTGTTGGCTGCCTGGCAGGGTTGGTTGGCTGGCTGTCTAGTTAGTTGGTTGGTTGGGTGGTTAAATGGTTGGTCGATAGGTTGGCTGGCTGGCTGTTTCTGGCTTGGTGGGCGAGCGGGTGGTAGGGTTTGGTTTGTTGGCTGCCTGGCAGGGTTGGTTGGCTGACTGTCTAGTTAGTTGGTTGGTTGGTTAGTTGGTTAATTGGTTGGTCGATAGGTTGGCTGGCTGGCTGTTTCTGGCTTGGTGGTTGAGCGGGTGGTAGGGTTTGGTTTGTTGGCTGCCTGGCAGGGTTGGTTGGCTGGCTGTCTAGTTAGTTGGTTGGTTGGGTGGTTAAATGGTTGGTCGATAGGTTGGCTGGCTGGATGTTTCTGGCTTGGTGGGTGAGCGGGTGGTAGGGTTTGGTTTGTTGGCTGCCTGGCAGGGTTGGTTGGCTGGCTTTCTTGTTAGTTGGTTGGTTTTTTGGTTAATTGGTTGGTCGATAGTTTGGCTGGCTGGCTGTTTCTGGCTTGGTGGGCGAAAGGGTGGTAGGGTTTGGTTTGTTGGCTGCCTGGCAGGGTTGGTTGGCTGACTGTTTAGTTAGTTGGTTGGTTGGTTGGTTAATTGGTTGGTCGACAGGTTGGCTGGCTGGCTGTTTCTGGCTTGTTGGGTGAGCGGGTGGTAGGGTTTGGTTTGTTGGTTGCCTGGCAGGGTTGGTTGGCTGGCTGTCTAGTTAGTTGGTTGGTTGGTTGGTTAATTGGTTGGTCGATAGGTTGGCTGGCAGGCTGTTTCTGGCTTGGTGGGTGAGCGGGTGGTAGGGTTTGGTTTGTTGGCTGCCTGGCAGGGTTGGTTGGCTGGCTGTCTAGTTAGTTGGTTGGTTGGTTGGCTGGTTAATTGGTTGGTCGATAGTTTGGCTGGCTGGCTTTTTCTGGCTTGGTGGGTGAACGGGTGGTAGGGTTTGGTTTGTTGGCTGCCTGGCAGGGTTGGTTGGCTGGCTGTCTACTTAGTTGGTTGGTTGGTTGGTGAATTGGTTGGTCGATAGGTTGGCTGGCTGGCTGTTTCTGGCTTGGTGGGTGAGCGGGTGGTAGGGTTTGGTTTGTTGGCTGCCTGGCAGGGTTGGTTGGCTTGCTGTCTAGTTAGTTGGTTGGTTTGGTTGGTTAATTGGTTGGTCGATAGGGTGGCTGGCTGGCTGTTTCTGGCTTGGTGGGTGAGCGGGTGGTAGGGTTTGGTTTGTTGGCTGCCTGGCAGGGTTGGTTGGCTGGCTGTCTAGTTAGTTGGTTGGTTGGTTGGTTGGTTGGTTGGTTAATTGGTTGGTCGATAGTTTGGCTGGCTGGCTGTTTCTGGCTTGGTGGGTGAACGGGTGGTAGGGTTTGGTTTGTTGGCTGCCTGGCAGGGTTGGTTGGCTGGCTGTCTAGTTAGTTGGTTGGTTGGTGAATTGGTTGGTCGAGAGGTTGGCTGGCTGGCTGTTTCTGGCTTGGTGGGTGAGCGGGTGGTAGGGTTTGGTTTGTTGGCTGCCTGGCAGGTTTGGTTGGCTGGCTGTCTAGTTAGTTGGTTGGTTGGTTGGTTGGTTAATTGGTTGGTCGATAGTTTGTCTGGCTGGGTGTTTCTGGCTTGGTGGGTGAACGGGTGGTAGGGTTTGGTTTGTTGGCTGCCTGGCAGGGTTGGTTGGCTGGCTGTCTAGTTAGTTGGTTGGTTGGTTTGTGAATTGGTTGGTCGATAGGTTGGCTGGCTGGCTGCTTCTGGCTTGGTGGGTGAGCGGGTGGTAGGGTTTGGTTTGTTGGCTGCCTGGCAGGGTTGGTTGGCTTGCTGTCTAGTTAATTGGTTGGTTGGTTGGTTAATTGGTTGGTCGATAGGTTGGCTGCCTGGCAGGGTTGGTTGGCTGGCTGTCTAGTTAGTTGGTTGGTTGGTTGGTTAATTGGTTGGTCGATAGGTTGGCTGGCTGGCTGTTTCTGGCTTGGTGGGTGAGCGGGTGGTAGGGTTTGGTTTGTTGGCTGCCTGGAAGGGTTGGTTGGCTGGCTGTCTAGTTAGTTGGTTGGTTGGTTGGTTAATCGGTTGGACGATAGGTTGGCTGGCTGGCTGTTTCTGCCTTGGTGGGTGAGCGGGTGGTAGGGTTTGGTTTGTTGGCTGCCTGGCAGGGTTGGTTGGCTGGCTGTCTAGTTAGTTGGTTGGTTGGTTGGTTAATTGGTTGGTCGATAGGTTGGCTGGCTGGCTGTTTCTGGCTTGGTGGGCGAGCGGGTGGTAGAGTTTGGTTTGTTGGCTGCCTGGCAGGGTTGGTTGGCTGACTGTCTAGTTAGTTGGTTGGTTGGTTGGTTGGTTAATTGGTTGGTCGATAGGTTGGCTGGCTGGCTGTTTCTGGCTTGGTGGGTGAGTGGGTGGTAGGGTTTGGTTTGTTGGCTGCCTGGCAGGGTTGGTTGGCTGGCTGTCTAGTTAGTTGGTTGGTTGGGTGGTTAAATGGTTGGTCGATAGGTTGGCTGGCTGGCTGTTTCTGGCTTGGTGGGCGAGCGGGTGGTAGGGTTTGGTTTGTTGGCTGCCTGGCAGGGTTGGTTGGCTGACTGTCTAGTTAGTTGGTTGGTTGGTTAGTTGGTTAATTGGTTGGTCGATAGGTTGGCTGGCTGGCTGTTTCTGGCTTGGTGGTTGAGCGGGTGGTAGGGTTTGGTTTGTTGGCTGCCTGGCAGGGTTGGTTGGCTGGCTGTCTAGTTAGTTGGTTGGTTGGGTGGTTAAATGGTTGGTCGATAGGTTGGCTGGCTGGATGTTTCTGGCTTGGTGGGTGAGCGGGTGGTAGGGTTTGGTTTGTTGGCTGCCTGGCAGGTTTGGTTGGCTGGCTGTCTAGTTAGTTGGTTGGTTGGTTGGTTAATTGGTTGGTCGATAGGTTGGCTGGCTTGGTGGGTGAGCGGGTGGTAGGGTTTGGTTTGTTTACTGCCTGGCAGGGTTGGTTGGCTGGCTGTCTAGTTGTTGGTTGGTTGGTTGGTTAATTGGTTGGTCAATAGGTTGGCTGGCTGGCTGTTTCTGACTTGGTGGGTGAGCGGGTGGTAGGGTTTGGTTTGTTGGCTGCCTAGCAGGGTTGGTTGGCTGGCTGTCTAGTTAGTTGGTTGGTTGGTTTGTTAATTGGTTGGTCGATAGGTTGGCTGGCTGGCTGTTTCTGGCTTGGTGGGCGAGCGGGTGGTAGGGTTTGGTTTGTTGGCTGCCTGGCAGGGTTGGTTGGCTGGCTTTCTTGTTAGTTGGTTGGTTTTTTGGTTAATTGGTTGGTCGATAGTTTGGCTGGCTGGCTCTTTCTGGCTTGGTCTGCGAAAGGGTGGTAGGGTTTGGTTTGTTGGCTGCCTGACAGGGTTGGTTGGCTGACTGTTTAGTTAGTTGGTTGGTTGGTTGGTTAATTGGTTGGTCGACAGGTTGGCTGGCTGGCTGTTTCTGGCTTGTTGGGTGAGCGGGTGGTAGGGTTTGGTTTGTTGGTTGCCTGGCAGGGTTGGTTGGCTGGCTGTCTAGTTAGTTGGTTGGTTAATTGGTTGGTCGATAGGTTGGCTGGCAGGCTGTTTCTGGCTTGGTGGGTGAGCGGGTGGTAGGGTTTGGTTTGTTGGCTGCCTGGCAGGGTTGGTTGGCTGGCTGTCTAGTTAGTTGGTTGGTTGGTTGGCTGGTTAATTGGTTGGTCGATAGTTTGGCTGGCTGGCTGTTTCTGGCTTGGTGGGTGAACGGGTGGTAGGGTTTGGTTTGTTGGCTGCCTGGCAGGGTTGGTTGGCTTGCTGTCTAGTTAGTTGGTTGGTTTGGTTGGTTAATTGGTTGGTCGATAGGGTGGCTGGCTGGCTGTTTCTGGCTTGGTGGGTGAGCGGGTGGTAGGGTTTGGTTTGTTGGCTGCCTGGCAGGGTTGGTTGGCTGGCTGTCTAGTTAGTTGGTTGGTTGGTGAATTGGTTGGTCGAGAGGTTGGCTGGCTGGCTGTTTCTGGCTTGGTGGGTGAGCGGGTGGTAGGGTTTGGTTTGTTGGCTGCCTGGCAGGTTTGGTTGGCTGGCTGTCTAGTTATTTGGTTGGTTGGTTGGTTGGTTGGTTAATTGGTTGGTCGATATGGTGGCTGGCTGGCTGTTTCTGGCTTGGTGGGTGAGCGGGTGGTAGGGTTTGGTTTGTTGGCTGCCTGGCAGGGTTGGTTGGCTGGCTGTCTAGTTAGTTGGTTGGTTGGTTGGTTGGTTAATTGGTTGGTCGATAGTTTGTCTGGCTGGGTGTTTCTGGCTTGGTGGGTGAACGGGTGGTAGGGTTTGGTTTGTTGGCTGCCTGGCAGGGTTGGTTGGCTGGCTGTCTAGTTAGTTGGTTGGTTGGTTTGTGAATTGGTTGGTCGATAGGTTGGCTGGCTGGCTGCTTCTGGCTTGGTGGGTGAGCGGGTGGTAGGGTTTGGTTTGTTGGCTGCCTGGCAGGGTTGGTTGGCTTGCTGTCTAGTTAGTTGGTTGGTTGGTTGGTTAATTGGTTGGTCGATAGGTTGGCTGCCTGGCAGGGTTGGTTGGCTGGCTGTCTAGTTAGTTGGTTGGTTGGTTGGTTAATTGGTTGGTCGATAGGTTGGCTGGCTGGCTGTTTCTGGCTTGGTGGGTGAGCGGGTGGTAGGGTTTGGTTTGTTGGCTGCCTGGCAGGGTTGGTTGGCTGGCTGTCTAGTTAGTTGGTTGGTTGGTTGGTTAATTGGTTGGACGATAGGTTGGCTGGCTGGCTGTTTCTGCCTTGGTGGGTGAGCGGGTGGTAGGGTTTGGTTTGTTGGCTGCCTGGCAGGGTTGGTTGGCTGGCTGTCTAGTTAGTTGGTTGGTTGGTGAATTGGTTGGTCGAGAGGTTGGCTGGCTGGCTGTTTCTGGCTTGGTGGGTGAGCGGGTGGTAGGGTTTGGTTTGTTGGCTGCCTGGCAGGTTTGGTTGGCTGGCTGTCTAGTTAGTTGGTTGGTTGGTTGGTTGGTTGGTTAATTGGTTGGTCGATATGGTGGCTGGCTGGCTGTTTCTGGCTTGGTGGGTGAGCGGGTGGTAGGGTTTGGTTTGTTGGCTGCCTGGCAGGGTTGGTTGGCTTGCTGTCTAGTTAGTTGGTTGGTTTGGTTGGTTAATTGGTTGGTCGATAGGGTGGCTGGCTGGCTGTTTCTGGCTTGGTGGGTGAGCGGGTGGTAGGGTTTGGTTTGTTGGCTGCCTGGCAGGGTTGGTTGGCTGGCTGTCTAGTTAGTTGGTTGGTTGGTGAATTGGTTGGTCGAGAGGTTGGCTGGCTGGCTGTTTCTGGCTTGGTGGGTGAGCGGGTGGTAGGGTTTGGTTTGTTGGCTGCCTGGCAGGTTTGGTTGGCTGGCTGTCTAGTTAGTTGGTTGGTTGGTTGGTTGGTTGGTTGGTTAATTGGTTGGTCGATATGGTGGCTGGCTGGCTGTTTCTGGCTTGGTGGGTGAGCGGGTGGTAGGGTTTGGTTTGTTGGCTGCCTGGCAGGGTTGGTTGGCTGGCTGTCTAGTTAGTTGGTTGGTTGGTTGGTTGGTTAATTGGTTGGTCGATAGTTTGTCTGGCTGGGTGTTTCTGGCTTGGTGGGTGAACGGGTGGTAGGGTTTGGTTTGTTGGCTGCCTGGCAGGGTTGGTTGGCTGGCTGTCTAGTTAGTTGGTTGGTTGGTTTGTGAATTGGTTGGTCGATAGGTTGGCTGGCTGGCTGCTTCTGGCTTGGTGGGTGAGCGGGTGGTAGGGTTTGGTTTGTTGGCTGCCTGGCAGGGTTGGTTGGCTTGCTGTCTAGTTAGTTGGTTGGTTGGTTGGTTAATTGGTTGGTCGATAGGTTGGCTGCCTGGCAGGGTTGGTTGGCTGGCTGTCTAGTTAGTTGGTTGGTTGGTTGGTTAATTGGTTGGTCGATAGGTTGGCTGGCTGGCTGTTTCTGGCTTGGTGGGTGAGCGGGTGGTAGGGTTTGGTTTGTTGGCTGCCTGGCAGGGTTGGTTGGCTGGCTGTCTAGTTAGTTGGTTGGTTGGTTGGTTAATTGGTTGGACGATAGGTTGGCTGGCTGGCTGTTTCTGCCTTGGTGGGTGAGCGGGTGGTAGGGTTTGGTTTGTTGGCTGCCTGGCAGGGTTGGTTGGCTGGCTGTCTAGTTAGTTGGTTGGTTGGTGAATTGGTTGGTCGAGAGGTTGGCTGGCTGGCTGTTTCTGGCTTGGTGGGTGAGCGGGTGGTAGGGTTTGGTTTGTTGGCTGCCTGGCAGGTTTGGTTGGCTGGCTGTCTAGTTAGTTGGTTGGTTGGTTGGTTGGTTGGTTAATTGGTTGGTCGATATGGTGGCTGGCTGGCTGTTTCTGGCTTGGTGGGTGAGCGGGTGGTAGGGTTTGGTTTGTTGGCTGCCTGGCAGGGTTGGTTGGGTGGCTGTCTAGTTAGTTGGTTGGTTGGTTGGTTGGTTAATTGGTTGGTCGATAGTTTGTCTGGCTGGGTGTTTCTGGCTTGGTGGGTGAACGGGTGGTAGGGTTTGGTTTGTTGGCTGCCTGGCAGGGTTGGTTGGCTGGCTGTCTAGTTAGTTGGTTGGTTGGTTTGTGAATTGGTTGGTCGATAGGTTGGCTGGCTGGCTGTTTCTGTCTTGGAGTTTAAGCGGGTGGTAGGGTTTGGTTTGTTGGCTGCCTGTCAGGGTTTGTTGGCTGGCTGTCTAGTTAGTTGGTTGGTTGGTTAATTGGTTTGTCGATAGGTTGGCTGGCTGGCTGTTTCTGGCTTGGTGTGTGAGCGGGTGGTAGGGATTGGTTTGTTGGCTGCCTGGCAGCGTTGGTTGGCTGGCGTTCTAGTTAGTTGGTTGGTCGGTTCGTTAATTGGTTGGTCGATGGGTTCTCTGGCTGGTTGTTTCTGGCTTGGTGGGTGAGCGGGTGGTAGGGTTTGGTTTGTTGCCTGCATGGCAGGGTTGGTTGCCTGGCTGTCTAGTTAGTTGGCTGGTTGGTTGGTTAATTGATTGGTCGATAGGTTGGCTGGTTGTCTGGTTCTGGCTTGGTGGGTGAGCGGGTGGTAGGGTTTGGTTTGCTGGCTACCTGGCGGGGTTGGTTGGCTGGCTGTCTAGTTACTTGGTTGGTTGGTTGGATTTTGGTTGGTCGATAGGTTGACTAGCTGGCTGTTTCTGGCTTGGTGGGTGAGCGGGTGGTAGGGTTTGGTTTGTTGCCTGCATGGCAGGGTTGGTTGCCTGGCTGTCTAGTTAGTTGGCTAGTTGGTTGGTTAATTGATTGGTCGATTGGTTGGCTGGCTGGCTGTTTCTGGCTTGGTGGGTGAGCGGGTGGTAGGGTTTGGTTTGTTGGCTGCCTGTCAGGGTTGGTTGGCTGGCTGTCTAGTTAGTTGGTTGGTTGGTTGGTTAATTAGTTGGTCGATAGGTTGGCTGGCTGGCTGTTTTTGGCTTGGTGGGTGAGCGGGTGGTAGGGTATGGTTTGTTGGCTGCCTAGCAGGGTTGGTTGGCTGGCGTTCTAGTTACTTGGTTGGTTGTTGATTAATTGGTTGGTCGATAGGTTGGCTGGCTGGCTGTTTCTGGCATGGTGGGTGAGCGGGTAGTAGGGTTTGGTTTGTTGGCTGCCTGGCAGGGTTGGTTGGCTGGCTGTCTAGTTAGTTGGTTGGTTGGTTAATTGGTTGGTCGATAGGTTGGCTGTCTGGCTGTTTCTGGCTTTGTGGGTGAGCGGGTGGTAGGGTTTGGTTTGTTGGCTGCCTGGCAGGGTTGGTTGGCTGGCTATCTAGTTACTTGGCTGGTTGGTTGGTTAATTGGTTGGTCGTAAGATTGGCTGGCTAGCTGTTTCTGGCTTGGTGGGTGAGCGGGTGGTAGTGTTTGGTTTGTTCGCTGCCTGGCAGGTTTGGTTGGCTGGCTGTCTAGTTAGTTGTCTGGTTGGTTGGTTAATTGGTTGGTCGATAGGTTGGTTATCTGGCTGTTTCTGGCTTGGTGGGTGAGCGGGTGGTAGGGTTTGGTTTGTTGGCTGCCTGGCAGGGTTGGTTGGCTGGCGTTCTAGTTAGTTGGTTGGTTGTTTGGTTAATTGGTTGGTCGATAGGTTGGCTGGATGGCTGTTTCTGGCTTGGTGTGTGAGCGGGTGGTAGGGTTTGATTTGTTGGCTGCCTGGCAGGGTTGGTTGGCTGGCTGTCTAGTTAGTTGGTTGGTTGGTTGGTTAATTGGTTGGTCGATAGGTTGGCTGGCTGGCTGTTTCTGGCTTGGTGGGTGAGCGGGTGGTAGGGTTTGGTTTGTTGGCTGCCTGGCAGGGTTGGTTGGCTGACTGTCTAGTTAGTTGGTTGGTTGGTAGTTAATTGGTTGGTCGATAGGTTGGCTGGCTGGCTGTTTCTGGCTTGGTGGGTGAGCGGGTGGTAGGGTTTGGTTTGTTGGCTGCCTGGCAGGGTTGTTTGGCTGGCTGTCTAGTTAGTATGTTGGTTGGTTTTTGGTTGATCGATAGGTTGACTGGCTGGCTGTTTCTGGCTTGGTGGGTGAGCGGGTGGTAGGGTTTGGTTTGTTGGCTGCCTGGCAGGGTTGGTTGGCTGGCTGTCTAGTTAGTTGGCTGGTTGGTTGGTTAATTGGTTGGTCGACAGGTTGGCTGGCTGGCTGTTTCTGGCTTGGTGGGTGAGCGGGTGGTAGGGTTTGGTTTGTTGGCTGCCTGGCAGGGTTGGTTGGCTGGCTGTCTAGTTAGTTGGTTGGTTGGTTGTTTAATTGGTTGACCGATAGTTTGGCTGGCTGGCTGTTTCTGGCTTGGTGGGTGAGCGGGTGGTAGGGTTTGGTTTGTTGGCTGCCTAGCAGGGTTGGTTGGCTGGCGTTCTAGTTAGTTGGTTGGTTGTTGATTAATTGGTTGGTCGATAGGTTGGCTGGCTGGCTGTTTCTGGCATGGTGGGTGAGCGGGTGGTAGGGTTTGGTTTGTTGGCTGCCTGGCAGGGTTGGATGGCTGGCTGTCTAGTTAGTTGGTTGGTTGGTCAATTGGTTGGTTGATAGGTTGGCTGGCTGGCTGGCTGGCTTGGCGGGTCAGCGGGTGGTAGGGTTTGGTTTGTTGGCTGCCTGGCAGGGTTGGTTGGCTGGCTGTATAGTTAGTTGGTTGGATTGTTGGTCAATTGTTTGGTTGTTAGGTTGGCTGGCTGGCTTGGTGGGTGAGCGGGTGGTAGGGTTTGGTTTGTTGGCTGCCTGGCAGGGTTGGTTGGCTGGCTGTCTAGTTAGTTGGCTGGTTGGTTGGTTAATTGGTTGGTCGATAGGTTGGCTGGCTGGCTGTTTCTATCTTGGTGTGTGAGCGGGTGGTAGGTTTTGATTTGTTGGCAGCCTGGCAGAGTTGGTTGGCTGGCTGTGTAGTTAGTTGGTTGGTTGGTTGGTTAATTGTTTGTTCGATAGGTTGGCTGGCTGGCTGTTTCTGGCTTGGTGTGTGAGCGGGTGGTAGGGTTTGATTTGTTGGCTGCCTGGCAGGCTTTGTTGGCTGGCTGTCTAGTTAGTTGGTTGGTTGGTTAATTGGTTTGTCGATAGGTTGGCTGGCTGGCTGTTTCTGGCTTGGTGTGTGAGCGGGTGGTAGGGATTGGTTTGTTGGCTGCCTGGCAGGGTTGGTTGGATGGCTGTCTAGTTAGTTGGCTGGTTGGTTGGTTACTTGGTTGGTCGATAGGTTGGCTGGCTGGCTGTTTCTGTCTTGCTGGGTGAGCAGGTGGTAGGGTTTGGTTTGTTGGTTGCCTGGCAGGGTTGGTTGGCTGGCTGTCTAGTTATTTGGTTGGTTGGTTGGTTAATTGGTTGGTCGATAGGTTGGCTCGCTGGCTGTTTCTGTCTTGGAGTTTAAGCGGGTGGTAGGGTTTGGTTTGTTGGCTGCCTGGCAGGGTTGGTTGGCTGGCGTTCTAGTTAGTTGGTTGGTTAATTGGTTGGTCGATAGGTTGGCTGGCTGGCTGTTTCTGGCTTGGTGTGTGAGCGGGTGGTAGGGATTGATTTGTTGGCTGCCTGGCAGGTTTGGTTTGCTGGCGTTCTAGTTAGTTGGTTGGTTGATTGGTTAATTGGTTGGTCGTTAGGTTGGCTGGCTGGCTGTTTCTGGCTTGGTGGGTGAGCGGGTGGTAGGGTTTGGTTTGTTGGCTGCATGGCAGGGTTGGTTGGATGGCTCTCTAGTTAGTTGGTTGGTTGGTTGGTTAATTGGCTGGTCGATAGGTTGGCTGACTGGCTGTTTTTATCTTGGAGTTTAAGCGGGTGGTAGGGCTTGGTTTGTTGGCTGCCTGGCAGGTTTGTTTGGCTGGCGTTCTAGTTAGTTGGTTGGTTGATTGGTTAATTGGTTGGTCGTTAGGTTGGCTGGCTGGCTGTTTCTGGCTTGGTAGGTGAGCGGGTGGTAGGGTTTGGTTTGTTGGTTGCCTGGCAGGGTTGGTTGGCTGGCTGTCTAGTTAGTTGGTTGGTTGGTTGGTTAATTGGTTGGTCGATAGGTTAGCTGGCTGGCTGTTTCTGTCTTGGTGGGTGAGCAGGTGGTAGGGTTTGGTTTGTTGGTTGCCGGGCAGGGTTGGTTAGCTGGCGTTCTAGTTAGTTGGTTGGTTGGTTGGTTAATTGGTTGGTCGATAGGTTGTCTGGCTGGCTGTTTCTGGCTTGGTGGGTGAGCGGGTGGTAGGGTTTGGTTTGTTGGCTGCCTAGCAGGGTTGGTTGGCTGGCGTTCTAGTTAGTTGGTTGGTTGTTGATTAATTGGTTGGTCGATAGGTTGGCTGGCTGGCTGTTTCTGGCATGGTGGGTGAGCGGGTGGTAGGGTTTGGTTTGTTGGCTGCCTGGCAGGGTTGGATGGCTGGCTGTCTAGTTAGTTGGTTGGTTGGTCAATTGGTTGGTTGATACTTTGGCTGGCTGGCTGGCTGGCTGGCTGGCTTGGCGGGTCAGCGGGTGGTAGGGTTTGGTTTGTTGGCTGCCTGGCAGGGTTGTTTGGCTGGCTGTATAGTTAGTTGGTTGGATTGTTGGTCAATTGTTTGGTTGTTAGGTTGGCTGACTGACTTGGTGGGTGAGCGGGTGGTAGGGTCTGGTTTGCTGGCTGCCTGGCAGGGTTGGTTGGCTGGCTGTCTAGTTAGTTGGTTGGATGGTTGGTCAATTGGTTGTTTGATAGATTTGATACGATGGTGTGTGGGTTTCAAATTTGGCTGGTTGGTTGGCTTGCTGTCTAGTTAGTTGGTTGGTTAGTTAATTGGTTGGTTGATAGGTTGGCTGGCTGGCTGGCTGGCTGGCACCTACTAGAAAATAAATTAAATGTTTTATTTTTTTTTATCAATCACATTTTTTTATTTACTTTTTTCTTCAATGGGTTACGTCGATTTGGATGAGATATTAAACTCTGGTTCTACCTAGATTTTCTAAATGTAGTTTTCATTAAAATTATATTAGTAATAAGCAAGTTGCATTTTTTGTATTTATAATTTTTAATATGGCGCATGACAAGGGCGCGATGGCTTAGCCGGTAAGGCCCCGGGCCTGTTATCGGAATGTCGCGGGTTCGATACCGGCTGATTGCATTGGCCGTTTACACCATTTATTAGCCGGCTCACTAGAAAATTAATTTCATAATTCATTTTTTTTTCATCAATAACATTTTTTTTTATTTATTATTTTCTTTAATGTGTAACATCGATTTGGATGAGGTATTAAACTCTGGTTCTACTTAAATACTCTAAATGCAGATTTCATTAAAATAGACTCAGTAATAGGGGAGATGCAATTTTTTGTATTTATAATTTTTAATTCGACTCCTGACGTTGCTGGGATGGCTCAACCGGTAAAGCACCGGGCCTGTAATCGGAAGGTTTCGGTTTAGATCCCATCTGAGTGCGTTGGCTTCGCACATTGTTTATTAGCCGGTTCGCTAGAAAGGAAATTTAAACTTTGATTTTTTTATCAATCAAATTTTTTCTTTAATTTTTCTTTTCTTCAACGGGAAACATCGACTTGGATGAGGTATTAAACACCGGTTCTACATAATTATTCTAAAGGCAGATTTCATTAAAATTAAATCAGTACTATTCAAGTGCAGTTTTTTTTATTTATAATTTTTAATATGGCGCTTGACGAAGCCGAGATGGCTCTACCGGTAAGGCCCATGGGCCTGTAATCGAAAGTTCTCGGGTTTGATTCCCACTGATTGCAGTAGCTTCTTACACCATTTATTAGCTGGCTCACTAGAAAAGAAATTTATAATTTTATTATTAATCAATTTTTTTTTTCTTCAACGGTAAACACCGATTTGGATGAGTCTAGTTCTACCTAAATATTATAAATGCAGATTTCATTAAAGTTAAATTTCATTAAAGTTTAAAAATATGTGTAAATTTTTAATAAACAGATACAAAAAGTTTGAATTGCATGTTTAACCTTTATTTGAGTATACACAACGATTCATGGATGCAATTTAACAATTTTTTACATTTAGGTCGATTGTTGATTTTTCTCCTTTTTTGGGCTTTTTTTGACCCTCAGCCTGCGTTAATATTGGCAAAGTACCTACAAATATAAAAGCAAAGCATTAAATTTTTTGAATAAAATAGTACTTCATGAGTAGATATATACAATAAAATGCAGCATTTCTCTACTGTTTTTAACACACGGATCTTCAAAAACCTCAGCAAGAATATCTCTCTTCAATGATTTTATTCATGTTAACATATTAAGCGCCGCTATATGAACGACATTGAAAACGCTTAAGTTTTCATGTGTTTTGGTATTCAATACACATCTCTAATCATGTGTAGCTGAAATTTCGCAAAAATATTTATTTGATTAGGAGATATGATATGGTCCCAAAATGGGAGACGTGGCGTTTAATGGGGACAACATACATATCCCTGCCACTATGTTGATACTTGAATAATTTCTGGCTAAATCCAATTAAAAAGCCCTAAAATCGTTTTTATGTAATTAATATGGCTAGGTATTGGTACTTTATGATATATTTAACACATTCAAGCTTTAAAATGTAGAACTTTTAAGTTTTCATTACATCCAAAGCTATACAACTTGGGCCCCCTTGCAACAAAAGCTGTGGAGGCCAGCCCCAGAGGCTAGCAGTGTATATTTGCAACATTAATAAGTATTAGTATGCTAGTTATTTCGAATTTCTTGAGCCGTTGGAGCCCTTAAGAACGTCTCCCCCCCTCCCTCTGCCCTGTACATCACTCCGTGTCTGGTTTTCATTCTTGTTGCTTTCCTTCTTCTTATACATTTTTGTACAAAACGGAACTTTTCCCACACATTTTACTACCTTTTAGCAAAAAGCCTTAGGATTTTCATACACAAAAAGAGGAGAAGTAGCTTTTTTTCTATTAACCATGTAGGGGGATCGAGGAATGGTAAATGACAATGACATGAAGCACTATATAAAATGTATCTTATAAAATGGAACCAAGATATTTTTGGGCTCCCTGATGGTGTAATTGTGTTATTATAGGCAAGGGTTTTTTTGCAGTCAACATTTCGGTTGCTTCGCAACATGTTTGATGACATGATTTATTCATCATCATAATGTTTTTAGATATAAATGTCTAGCATGCTTCGCATTGAGGAATCATCAACGGTCATAGTTTCTTCGATTTCATCCAACAAATTACGATAAATGGTAAAAATGTAGAGTGAGACAGTTATCGCATTATCTGTGATCTAAACGATTTCGATTAAAGTTTTTTTTTTCTTAACTATCTGAAAAGAATTTGGAGATTCACAAACAAGAGGTACTGCACTCATCCTGTTTTAGGCTAAAATGTATTATTTTAATAGTGTTTGAAGCTCGTAGCAAAAGTCAAAAATTCTTACTACATTTTTATTTAAAAAAAATGAAATTTAACCTTCCTAATTGAAGGGGGAGCGCCCTCAAGGGGGAGGGGAGCATGAAGCTGACTGAGCTACAAAATATTTTTATGGAAGGGGGAGGAATAGTTTTAAAGAGAATTTGAACTCCTTTTACGGAAATCTCTTTCGTGAGCTGTAGAAATTCAGAGAGAAGCGTCATCCTCCTTAGGGAGGATTGGCACCCCTGTTATTTCTAAACTTCCTTCTAAACAAATGGAATGTTACTTGTTTTAATAAAAGCATCTGCTCTTGACCTTGAACAACAAAAGAGTGTTTACAATGAGAAACTACAAAGGGGGCTGTGGCTTCAACAGGAAAAAAGGGGAGATTTCATTCATGCAAAATAAGTGAAGACGATTTCTACTGGGCATGACTTGCCTTGCTAATCAGAACACGCCAAGTCTCCCATTTTGGGACTTCAGTAAATAAAGTCCTCTAAAACTCCTTTAAATTATTTTTCTTGGCGCCTGTTTGTTATGATTTGAAAAAAGGTCTATTGAGCTTCATATTCCATGTTCCTAATTTCCTGCATTTGCAATTATTATTTTTAGGGAAAGTTTTCCCCGTGTAATGCAAAAACAAGACATTTTCGCAAAATTTAAAAATTTTTAAAAAAGGAATTTACATTCTAAACCTTTTTGAAAAAATTACCTGTAAAGTTTGGTTCTCTATCATTCATTTTAAAAAAATTCAAAATGATATCTTAATTACTTAATGAAGAAAAAAATCTTAATTGAAGGTTCCCAAAATGGGAGACTTGGCGCTTAATGGGTTGTAAGATGGGGTAAAGTGGTCAGAATATTAGGCTTAAACGATTATTGTTTTTCTAATGCCACTAAATCTTTGAGTATGAGGCAGATAAAAATTAAATATTAATTTAACTTAATATGAATTGATTTTACAGTAAAGGCGGCTAAATATACGAGTGTATGTGTATTCATACGCATATACTCGTGTATGCACGTATGTAGACGTATTCACATAAATGCATAAATAAATACGTATATGGATAACTGCAAGTGTTTTCTATCTATACAGATATAAAGTCTATTATACATGTATATACTCGATTTTACTTGTATGTATACGAACACTTATATACTCAGGTAGACACGTATATACGCGTACCTACTGCAGTGGACACTTATATACAAGAATATGATATACAAGTATACAGAAGAGTTTAAACTCTTAGGAAACTTATTAAAAGGTATTAGAGGAGCGGATAAAAAGCAAGAGGGAAGAAATATGAGGAGCATATGGTTATAAACCTAATGCTGACGCGCTACATACACACAAAGCGAGAAACTGATGGATGCAAAACAGGTCAAAAATTTATTACTCAAAGACAATTTTACACAACATTTAAGGTCTTAAAGATTTAAAGTGATTTGTGACTTGCAGCTGTTATACATGCGTCGCAATCACAAAGCAATAAATCACAAAGAAAGCTGTTTCAATAACGATACTTTTGAAAAACTTTCATCAATCGCTGCGCCTACGTTGCGATGTGTGTATTACGGGTACTACTGGCTGTAACTTTTAACAACTGCTCTAAAGATTTCTTAAGAACAAAAATGCTGGGTAAAATATTCCTTGTGCAACAATTTGTGACCTGTTTTACATCCATTAGTTTCTGGCTTTGCGTGTATGTAGTGCGTCAGCGACCATAAGTCCCTTATGATTATTTACTTCTTATCCTTCCCTCTCACACCCTTTAGATTTTTGCCCAAGAACTTGGTTTCATTCTGTAAGCATAAATGTATAAGAGTGTATATACCTACTCGTGTTTACATAATATACTGGTTCATACACGTAAATGTACGTATATACCCTTATACAAACGTATATACTTGTGCTTCCATAAATCTTACTACTATTATATATGCAAAAGTTTGCCTGGATGTATGGATGTTTGTTACTCTTTCACGTAAAAACTACTGAACGGATTTTGATGAAACTTTACAATAATATAGCTTATGCATCAGAATAACACATAGGGTAGTTTTCGTCCCAATATGGGGGGCAAAACCCCCTTAGGGGGCAATAAAACACAATTTTCGTATAGATTCTCTAATATGGGGATGAAAAAATACTTGCACATATTTACATTACATGTCCATTGAAAGCTGTGATTTTTCTGCTGAAGATGGCGCCTGTTCGAAATTTCTATGTAGAATAAAAAAGGAGTTATGAGCTTTTTGGTTCCATGTTCGAAGGCTTTCCTCAACTCAATACAGTATTTAGTGTATAATCTCAACTCCCTGTCGATAGCGAAAATTGTTGTATTTTTGACTATCTTTGCTTTTCGTGACTGTTCAAGGCTTTTCTCAACTCAAATCTTGAAGCAAGATTTTTTGCTCAAGATTGGCAAATAATACATGATTTGGCTGATTATTTTCCATTTTAATGCAACTTTGAGGCAATTAATCTGTTTTATTTATTTATTTATTTATTTGTGTTGACTGGGTATTTAATCAATCAGAAGGAAATTAACAAAACTTTTTTTGTGGAATCATTTCAATAGCTAAAGCATTCGGCAATTTTTTCAACTGTCGCCGTTTGTGAAGCTAAAGAGTACGTAATACAGTTTCTCGGTTTTCACCATGTAACCAAATATCGCCATTTCTTTAATATTTCTTTCTTTAGATTTGTTAACACGTACAATAATTCGCCAACTAAAACAAGCAAATCCATAAACAGCACAAAAACTTCCAATAATTTGTCTTTGCGCACAATTTCAAACAATTGCCAAATTTTTACTATTTATTGGAAACATTTCGGGTAGCAACATTTTATAACCACCAGGAGTATCTCAGTATTTGGCGAAACTATATCTTCGATGAAAATGAGTAACACACAATTTTACAAAGTAGGGAAGGGGCGCCTCATTTAAGGTATCCCAATACGACTAATGCAAATTTAATAACATTTTAAATCGCAGTAAGGGATTACGGGCGGCCAAGTTTTTTAAAAGTTTGTACTTCAATAGCAATATAGAAAAGGTTTTAGACTATGTTCGGAAAAAAAGATAAATCTTCTTAAACAAATGAAGTTTAATTTCATATTTTGAAAATTGTTCAAATTTGTATATGCTTAAAGATTGTTTTTTCGTTTCTAAAAGACTACTCTTTTGTTCTTAATATTTATTGCCATTTTACTTTTATGGAATAGGAAGAAGCTCTATTTGTAATCACGTCAAATCGGTGTGTTTTGAGTTATTTCAGTTACAGCTGAGAACGAATAAAAGTAGCGGTTGTTTCTCCTAACTTTTACAGACCCGGGCAACGCGGGGTATTTTTACTGCGTACAATTATCTGGTAATTAAATAAAGTTATGAAATAGAGTCTGCCCCCCTACCCCCAGTTACCGTCGAACAAAGATTTATTTTTCGCCAGGAACGGACAAATACATGCAAACATTTTCTTTATAGCATCTTCTGTTTGGACTTAAAAATCATATCTTATGCATATAGATTAACCAAACATTTTACGCAGTTTCATAAACTTAGCAAGTCTCATCCGAATGTATGGTACTGTGGTCCTTTGGCGATTAATAATGGATTTAGATTTATTATTTTACATTTTAACGCTGCTTTAAATTAAAAAAATATATAATGAAACTGAACAAAATGACATTTTAAAAACTTATTTGATAGGAAGAGTTATGATAACGTGTTCGGGACGAGTGTTCAAAAATTTTATCGCTACAGCCATTACAAAATTTGCATTAAAATGTAAAAATTCCGCCAAATTAATTTTGGTAAAAAGACCATTAAGTACTATAAGGTATTTAGGTTAAAATTAATCAGCCAAATTAGTGGAAAAACACTCTTAAATAACATTAAAACTACTATTGAAATGTAAATTAATCCGCCAAATTCATTTTTTATCTCCAGTCTTACCAGACGACTACGTTAGTGTATTGGCGAATTATTTAAAGTTTTTATGAAACTTTTTTTTTTTTTTTGTGTGTGTATTTTTAAGGCTTAATGACGCTAATTAGGATTTTGTGGAATTAATGTCCCTATTTTAATGGCGACAATGGAGAATATTGTTTTTCTTCCTTTCTTCTATTTTGTTTTTGTTTATTTATTTGTTTTTTTATCCTATCGGACCTGTAATGATGAAGATTTTTGGAAATAATCATGACTGAGATTATCAGAGAGAAATGTTATTTGAAAACACTGATAGAGAACATTCTAATAGAGATTTTGGGAATTTTTCTCTTTGCGAAATGGTTTTTTTTTGCATTATTGTCCTCATTTAAATGGGAACTTAAAAAAACAAAATGTTGTCCTTACTCTGATTTTAATGGTATTTTCACTCTGAACTTTTTGGTATTGTAATGAGGACCGTTTACGTTATTTAGAAACATTTGATTTCCTTCTGATGGGGATATTAAAGGTCTGATGTTCTTTCTCTAAAGGGACATTATTAGAATGAGGATTTGTAGTGATTGTTGACCCTATTTTGGGAAGATATCTCCGGTAAGAAGCTTTACATTATACAATAATTTAGATAGCCGGTGTAGCGCTGGATATTATTTGACAGAGATCGGAATTATAAGGGAACTTTATTTCACTTTATTTAAGAATAGTTGTCACTCGAACTGGATTTTTTGGGAATTTTACCAAAACTAACTTCTTTAGAACTCCTGAACGTTTTCGTGATTTATTTTTTGTGATTGTTTGGGTGTTTTCCCAGTTTCGCCGACATTTCATTTACCCCCCTTCCCCATGATTTTCAGTTTTAATCATACCTTTTGATACATTTAAAGGGGCAGGCAATTTGAAATGTCAGCTAAACTGGAGACAAACCATTTTTTGGTAACTATTTGACCTCTGCCTGTGTTGACCGTTAACTTGAACCGATTGAAAAAAACTACATCATCGTGAGCGAAGCCGCGGGTAAAAGCTAGTATATATATATAAGTGAGTACACACGTACAAACATGTACTGGATGTATTCAGGAATTAACTCTTACGTACTCATATGTGTATGTATGTACATTACATACTTATATATGCGTGTATACGTCTGCTATACATGTACATACTCAGGTATGCAGATATATATTTGCATCATATATTTGAAATACAAGTGCATACACACATATTATTTTCGTTTATATACTCGTATATACACGTGACACGTATATACTCGCGTAGACACGTATACGACCTTTTAGGTAATCACGTATGCAACTTTATATACTCATGTACACGTGTAAACTTGAGTAGGCACGTGCATGCATGTATCTGATTTGTACATGTATCTACTCATATATGAATGTGTTTGGTCATTTTTATACGACATGTATATACTCGTGCATTCATTCTAACTCTAAAAGTAAAACCCAAATATACTAATGTTTGGGTTAGTTGCATCTATTTTAAGTATGACCACATTACCCCATGCTATGACCACTTTTTCCCACCCCATGGGATAAAGTGGAGATAAAAACAAAAAGAAAAGAAAGTGTTGTAAAACTACTTAAATCAATTATCTTTTTCCTAAACTTCAATGTACCGAGTTCTTTAACAATGCAATGTAAAATAACAACAAAAAAAGTTGAAGTGTTTAAAGAATTTATTGTATTTATTATTCACCTAAGTTTAAAACCTACGATTTTACGACCACTTTACCCCACCAGACCCTAGTTAATAAGTTAAATTGAGAAAATTCTTGAGAATGAGTCATTCCAATCCAACTGTTCTAATTTTTAAAATCGTCTCCACTCGAACATCTCCGATTAGGATGAAATTTCACAGAGGTGTTGAAATGCCTTTGAAACTAACCTATGCAATTTTTCAGGTTCCTAGATCCAAATCCTGAGGATCTAGGATTTCCGAAAAATGTGATCCAAGGTTGCGGATTTGCTTTCTGTGCCAAATTGCCAAGTTTACACCGAGTTTACAGAAAGTTTTATCACACTGGAAGTCTGAAATTTTAGCCGCTTAAAGTATGTTTAACTGTAAGTATATTCAAGTATTTTTTGAGAATTTGAGCTCGTTCAATTTTGTGTAGTCTGCGCTTGAATTTTTGAAGAAGCGCGATAGGATTTTTTTCCCCTGGATTTTAGGTCGTCATAAAATGTGAACAAAAATAATTCATAATCTCGTGCAGCGTGATTCCATTGTAAAGAGGCTTGTCTTTAATGGGTTACAGCTGCAAAGCTTAAATATTTATTTTCTAATATATATTGTGATTCAAAGTGGCTATCAAATCCGTTCAATTGAAAAATAGCCTATTTTCTAAGCGCTATAGCTTATAAGTTGGTGACCTCGCATCTTCTTTTCGTTTATACCATTAGAAAGAACACATTTTCTTCCTTTCAAAATAAGTTTTTCTTCGATGAAGTTCTTTCGAATAAGGATAAAAAAACGAGCTTGAAATTATGTCTTCGTAACGAATTGCAATGTTTAATCTCTCATTACGAGATATTTCGTAACACTGGAAGCCTGAAATTTTAAGAGCTTAAAGTGCGTTAGTTGTCAATACGTTCTAGTATTATTGCGAATTTGAGTTCATTAACTTTTGTGTAGCACGCATGCGAAGTCTTGACAAAACGCAGCAGGGAAACTTTTTCCTGGATTTTAGAATTTGTCAAGTTTTGAACAAAAACGATTTAAAAGCTCGAACTTTGAAATTCTATTTTAAATATGTATGTTTTGAATGGGTTATAGTTGCAGAGCTTAAATATTGATTTTCTAAAAGATAATGACATCCAGAGGGGCTATTAAAAAATCGCCTGTTTTTAATGTCCTGTAACTTAAGTTTGTCACCTTGCATCTTCCTTTCGATGGTACCATGAGACAGAACATATTTTTTCCTATAAAAATAGTTTTTTTTCAATGGTGTTCATTCAGATAAGCGCGAAAAAATGAGTCTTTAATACCATTTGTTGTTAGCGAGAAAATCTCGTTCAACAATAAATAAAGAATGTTGAATGGAGTGACAACATACGTATAGTGATTTCGCAACTAATATAAATCAGAAATAGTTTTTTATTAATCATTTAAAAAGATACTTTGCAAATGAAAAATGATAAAAAAAGAAAATTATCTTGTTCTGTCTGACGTATAATACTGCTTCCTGAACAAAATACATTTCTGATTCTAACATTTAATTTGCGAAAGAAATTTTTGAATGATCAATAAAAACTATTTCTGACTTATAACAGTTGCAAAACCCCTATAAGTCAATATTTTAAATTTAACATTCATTGGCACACCAGTCAAGCAAGATACGGAAACATTTGCTTTTACTTTCTTCAGCTCTAATTTGTCCGCTAATTTGCAACTCATAAATTGACTCTGCGGGCCACATCTAACAAACACTTAGCAGGAAAAAAATTTCCAACCCTACTTTTATATAAACAATAGCTGTACTTAATAAAACTCTCTTCGATTGAAAAGATTCGTTTGAATACCCAGCAAAACTTTGCTTGTCTCTAATTGGTTCAAACGGACTCGCATCTACGTTCAAATGATTTATGCTTGATTCTAATCCAACCCCTTGGGAAAGCGAGTTAGTATTTGCTTCCACTGCGTCTTCAAAACTTACTTTATAGGTTCAGTATCATTTAACACTGAATTTCTTGAAAACCACTGTTAATTCTGAAATGGCTTATCCCAGTAAAATACTGTTGCGTGACAGGTCAACCAATAATATGACTAACATTTTCCCTTAATATCCTTTTTATGGAAACAATCCTTATGGGTCAAGTCTCCCTATGGGTTAAACCTCCCTAGTTTCCCCTACACGAGTGAGAGTGTATATCGTCGTCTCAGAGCAACAGTAAGATTTCTTAGTGTTTTTTCTGGGATAAGATATCTTACTGATGCTCTGAGGCGACGATATGTGTGCAGGCGTATGTGTACGTATATAAACGCGCTCTTGTGTGTACACGTGTTTCTATGTTGGCGTGTGTGTGTGTATTAATCTGTGTAGACGTGTGTTTGTGAGTGTGCGCACTAGGGTATGTCATTTATTTTTTCTAACATTGACTTGTGCATTTGGAATATAATGTATTTTCACCTGTAAAATTAATTTGCATTATTATTTTTTAATATAAAGTCTACCTACTGAGAAACAAGCTTCAAAGTTCGAAAAAAAAGTAAAAAAAAAAGGTTCGATTTCCAATTATTTTATGAAAACAAGTCTTTAAAACCTCCTGTTCTTACGTTGCCAATATCCAACAAGTACTGCTGATGATCCAGAAACAGTTGAAGCGTTATCCATAACTAAACAAACGTTTCCCTTTCACACTCCGGCTGCTGAAAGAGTTATGAAACTGGTTATTGGTTGCCTAAATTGGTATTTAGATAATAAGAAAAATATGGATTTATATTTTAAAAAAATATTGTGACGTGCAGAAAAATCTTTAAAAAATCGAATTTAAATTAAATTTACGGTTTATGCGTGAACTAAAAACTGTAAAGGAATGAAATTAATCATATATCCATTCTAAAATAGTTTTATAAGGAAGCATTTAAGTGTTATTAGAACAAAAATTTTATTGCATTCGTAATTTATATAAATGTATTTAGACTTTTTGAAAGAACACCCGGAATTATAAGCCAGTTGTGTTTTCCCGATAGTTAACATTTCTTTCGAAAAAAAATATATATATATATACCAATCAACTCAAAATCGGTAAATACAAAGAAAAATGGACATTTTGAATCTAAAATAAAACATGTATTTTTATGACATGCCCTATTGATCATTTCAATGGACGAGCAAAATATCAGGAATATTGGATTCTTAAGAACAACTTTATACTTACGATCAAAATGCCAAAACTGAATCATAAGTTCAACTTTAAACCCTGGTACCAATATTGACATTCGTTTGAAATCTTGTAGTAAGTGAGGAGCAATTTATTAAAAGGGAACCCCCCCCCCTTATAATTTTCCCCCTTATTAGAAAAATTCCTCTTATGACATTTTCGAAATCTTTCAGATGACCTTAATCAAATCACTTACTCTGAAGAAGTCAAAACGTTTAAAATCCTATTTTATTTAAGGGTAAAGTGTGGTTTTTTGATCAAAAGGTAACAAATTCGTCCTCTTCCCGTTTTATTTTAAACAAAAGGGACCATTTCCTGAAAGAATCTGTAGTACAAAGACTTTTAGATCCGAAGGAACGCATGTCCACAATCCTCAAATTTCAATCCTCTACTATTAGGCTCATGAACTTCGATATGAGAATGAGAGAAGGCGAAATGTTAGTTTGTGAAATTGGAGTTTTCAACATTGAGGTTTTCGTTCAAAAGATCTCATAACCAAATTTAAGATTACAATATCTCCTTGTTTTTTTTACTCAAATATTTCTTACTCTGCGCAATGTTTTGTTGTGATATCGTGCTCAATTCTGTACCCAGAGAAGTTGGGTAAACTATTTTGCTTTTACCCTAATTCGTTTTTCTCACCTCCTGAACATTTTTGGAAAGGGGATATGTTCACTTTTGATAAATTAGTACTCAAGTGTAAATGTAAGTCTTGTAAAGACCATCCTTCTTGATTGGGTAAATAGGAACTGCAGAGTGGAGCATGAAGTGCAATAACCTCCTTGTGATGGATTTTTGTTATTGCAATGAAAATTTTTTTGCATTCTCCCATTTATTTCGCAAATAGATGCATATTTCAAATTTATTGCGGAACAAATATTACTATACAATAAAAGAGAAAATATTGCAATGTACAAAAAACGGTACAAAATATAATTTTAGTTAATTTTCTGAAAATCTACGTATTACTCGACCGATGCATCGGCCGATGGTTCAACAATTTAGCCATCGGCGGCCGATGCAAACTTGGAGGAAAAATCGGATCATCGGCTTTAAAAAATTATCGAAAAGCCGATGGAATTGACCGATGTTTTCCAAAAAAAAGGACCTTTTTACTGTTATACTTCTTAATACAACGTAACGAGAGTTATTGTTTTCATATAAAATTTTTTGCTTGAATTGAAGTATGAATTTCTATTTTTGTCGCCCCCCCCCCCGAAAGAATTTTATTATTGCATTTAGGTACAAACAAATCATCACGTTGTTTTTTTCGGCTGGATGTACGTATGTATCTCTCATAAGTCATAACTCAAAATTGTAAGCTGTAGAAGATTAAAATTTCGTATGTAGGGTCTGCGTACGTTCCACTTGTGCACTTCCCTTTTTGTTTTCAGTCGAGTGTTCTGAAAGGCTTGTTTACTCATTTTTTGTGGCTATTAATTACTTATTTCATTGCAAAACTAATATAGCGTCTTAGACTGATCATTTGGCGTTATATTGCAGAATTGAAGACCAACTTGGAAACAAATATGAGATGGAGAAACCGGTTTTTGTGACATTTTGTTGGATTCCTGTTGAACCGACGGTAATTTTAATTTTTCGATATTTATAATATGAATCACAGTAATGCAGTCTTTTCTGTATCGGTTCAACGGCGTTACAAGTTTGGAGTCCGTCGAAATACATTTTGGGGCCCTCTTTCTCTATCACGGAACTTGTACAACATTTATCAAAGCATTTTTGTAACTCCTACGGGGTCACTATGGCCATGGGCCTACATTTGCGATATTTTAAATCTGCTACTGCACGGGGAGCAAATTTTAAAAGGATTTTTCTGCTCGCTCTAAGGCATGGGTTCTCAAACTGAAGCGGGGGAGGTGCACACCTCCCTAGTGGGCGAAGAAGAGTGTAATGGGAGGCGTGCAAGTTTAGAAAATAAAATGAAAAAGTAAAACTAGCTATAATTTGCTCAACTTTGTGGTCATATATTTATATTTTCGACATTATCGCCTTTTCTTGGCTGTTGGTGTAGTTTTTATCCACATATGAGTGAATCTGAATTTTCAGCATAAGAGAGAGAGCACTACATACAAAGTCAAAGCATCGAAGAAAGTATTGAAAGTAATCTGATGAAGTGGGTTAATTACAACCTAACATTCAGAAATGTATCAATCGCAAGCAATGGCAGTCCTCCCACCAACGTAGCTGGTCTTATAAGACAATATCGCTTAGATCATATATTTCCTCAAATTAATGTGAATTATTCCTTTGCTTCTTTGATTTAATGAGTTCTAATAATAATACGCTCAAAATAAAGTTATGTGTAATAATGTGTAATATATATATATATATATATATATATATATATATATATATATATATATATATATATATATATATATTCAATGTGTGGGAAAAACAAAGGTATTTTCCCAAAAAGGTTTGTGTATTTTTAATCTATATTTGCAGGCAAAAAGAAAATCTTTCAGAAATGTAGTGGCGTGAAGATATTTCCGTACTAGAGTTTGTGCAGACGCGTAATCAATTTTAATACCTTTTGTCTAAAAACAGTCTACTACAGAGTCGTCAAGTAGCTAAAATTATTTAATCATATTGTTAATCGTTCTGAAAAGATTTCTACCATTATCTTACTAATTATTGAGATTTTCATTTAGTTATAACATGCTTTGAATATCACTGATCATCTAAACATGAACATTGACTTAAAATAGTGCCTTTTCAAGCACAATTCAACATACTTCATGTTTTACCATGATTCCTCACAGCAGTCACACCTATAAGAATATTCGAAATGACGCAGTTGCTATCATTGGACCACTAGGTGTTTCATGACAAAGTGTTTCATTCATGAAAAATCTCAAATATTGCTGTAACTTCAGCTCAATTACCATTGAAAATTGCTCAATTGTTTTAAAATAAATATGACAATGAAAAAAATATTCTCATTAATTTAGGAAAACTTTTACACTTTATTATACTTACAAAGCAATGATTTTTTATAAAATTGATTAGAAATTTAAAACATAGTTTCAAATACTTTTGTTGTTCCAAAAAAAGGTAAAAACGAGTAAAATATGGCCAATGAAAAAGTGAGAGTATGTAACGTGCTACAGTAGCTTACAAAAATAGTGGCATGGACCTTAACGAAGTCTGCCGACAATATAGTAATGAAAGCAACTTTAAACAGTCGCATGGAAGATAAAAACTGGTTTGTTGTAACCTTAGTCACTTATTAAAAATTTAGGAGCTAAAGCCCTCCGAAATAGGAATATCATTAGTAAATCATATATTGAAACTAGAGAAGGAGTCTCAGGAATTACTACCGAAAAATTGGGGGAATTAGCCTTTCAAAAGGATGGGAAAATGACAAGTCCCACCGATTTAGTTAAGACAAAAAGAGTGTTAATACTGTAGTTTCTGGTAGTGTGAAACTTAAGCTTCTGGTTTCAGTAATATAATGGTCAAAAATGTTCCTTGAGATTTTAGAGAGGAAGTATAATCTTGCGTCAAACGAAAATTTTCAAAATCGATTCAACAAAGTTCTCAACTGTACAAAAGAGGTTGAAAAGATATTAGCTAAGAAGTGTTGCACAGGTTAGGAACGAACGAGGGTGAACGAGGTGTAATGACAGCAGCTGTGTGTTGTGAGTGCTGGATTTTTTTTTTTTTTTTATGTTTCTCTTATCCGAAAATAAACCATTTTGGAAAATAAATCTATTTTTCCATAATTTATTGTTATTTGTAGTGTTTATTGATCACTTGTTATAAATATCTGTAAGTTACGAATTGATTTTTTTAATTTGAGAGTGTGGTTCATCGATGGAAACTCGAAGATCCATCCGTAGCAACCAGCTGCCATGAATGGACCACAGGCAAAAGTATTAATTTTTGTATATTTATTATGAAAATGAATTTTATTATTAAAGGAGAAATATACTGAGAAATTATTCCTATAATTAATGTGAAATTTGGGTTGGATTTCCTTTCTAAAAATATCGAAAACTTATGTGGTTCACTGACGGCAACCTTCCCCTAAATCTTTCGTATTACTACCCGAATAAAATTATTTAGATACCAAACAGGAATTTTTCTTGATAGCATATTTGTACAATTCCTTGTTTTTCTCGGAGGGGATGGCTAGTGGCGTAGCTAGGGTGGGGTGAAGGGGGCGGTCCGCTACGGGCGGCAATTTGACACATTTCATGAGGGGAAAAAAGTTTCAACGCATTCTCCCGACAAGGAAATAAACTTTTCCAGGCAGAGGGAGGAGGAAGGTTTTGGGTACGTACTCAATGTATTTTATGGGAAAAAAATCGAAATACAAGCAAAAAAGCTTATTTACAGTATGTTTTTTTAATCCATGAACTGATTGCTCAAATGACGGGCTTGCCCTTAACATCATCAAAAAAAGCTTAAGACAGACTTCAATTTCGAAAACAAATCGGAGAGTTCCAACTCTTTTTTTCATTCGTGATGCTAAAAATTACCTAAAATTGAGATTTCGGACTTGAACTTTGAAATGTTGGGTGGGGTTATGAACTCCTTTTTTTTTCTTCTGAAAGAAAAATGTGGAAATAAATGCGCAAGGGTGCCAATCCCCCGTAAGAGCAAGGGCGCACTCCTCTAAATATCACAAAGACCCCCTCCCAAAAGCAAGAATAACCCCTAAAAACAGAAAAAAACCTATCAAACTCCCCCATCCAAAAAAAAAAAAATTAATAGCGCAATCTGCGCCATGATCCTTCTTAGGTGGGCACCCCTGACTAAAGAACGGAAAATTGAGGGATCGCCCCGGGTGGCAAGCCCCGTAGCTACGCCACTGCGGTATGGCAGAGGTAAATCATGGAACCAATGTTTTTTCCAATGTAGAAGTTAACTCGAAAAGGGAAAAAAACAAAACAATGAAGTTTTCCAAAACTTCGTTATAAGAAAAAAAAAGTGAACACTTTATTATAAGAGAGTTTCTTGAAAATCTCCAAATAAAACAAAAACTTCCCTTTTTTACCATCATGAAAATAGTGGTAAGAGTAAGAAAGGGAGGGGGAAGGATCCTTCAAATCCCTGACAATCTTAACAATTTCCGTTTTTTTCTTTTTTTGCCATCGGCCATTTGGAGAAAAACAATCAGCCATCGGACATCTTTAAACAATCGGCATGCATCGGCTAAAAAATGGCATCGGTGGAGCCCTAAATCTACGGTTTGTTCTCAAACTAAAAGAATGTAGTTAATCATTAAGACATGTGAAAAGTGTGTTAAGAGGAAGCATTTGAATGGCACCAGAGCAACAATTTTAAAAATGTATTTTCGTAAAAAAGTCTTGGAAGTTAACCGTTTTTTTTTTTTTTTTTTTTCAAACTTTGAAGCTCGTTTCCCGGAAAGGTAAACCTTAATATTTTTCCGAATGCGCAAGTCAATGCTTAAAGTCAAAACGAAAAAAAAAAAAGATATACCCTATTTTGCAAGCGTGCGTGCGTGCGTGTCTATGCGCGTGCAGGTGTGTGTGTGTTCGTGTAACACTCTTCCATCCAGGAGTGGTCCAGCATGCGGAAACCAGTTGATTTCGATAAATATAAAACTTAAGCTTTGAATGACTGCAAAAGATTAATAGCCATGGCGACGAAAGTTTGTCCTCTTAATAAATATTAAAACAACGAGCTAGATGTATTCTCGTCGTCATGGTAATCTCAAAAATCGGAGCAACATCAACTTTGGTCAAGTGAGGATAATAAGCAATTTGTGATGGCTCGGTAATAAAATACTGTTTTACTTAAAAAGCCAAATCTTGATTCAAGGTTACTAAGATTACGAAAGTTGAATGTGTTCTTAGAAATCCATTCACATTAGTGATTTTAAGTATTTGGATTCTAAACGATCGATTTTTTAAACGCCATTTAGTATTTGAATCAAACTTAGAAAAGGATTGGCGGAAGAATGGGCATTTAGGGAAAAATGCAACATTATGCAGTACCTAAAAGGTTCATACATTTCTTTTCTATATAATCCCAATACAGTCCCACTCTGAAATTTCTACCACGCACATACATTACTGAGCAAAAAAATTTACTATTATTTTCCAGATTTTTCAAAAATTTAATTTTAAAATCATTAAAGGTAGAATAATGTTTTTTCCTCACTAGAAATATTAATATTACAGTATTATAAGTAAATGTGTAGCTTATTTCGTAGGAAATAAGCTTCACATATTTTAGCACAAATTAGCACATTTCGTTGGAAAGCGTGATCAAAAACCTTTTAAATGACACCTAGTAAAGCACTCGAGCTTTAGTAACCGCTGTTAAGTATTGAAACCTGAATACTTACCTGTTTTGAGCACTTCAAGTGGCGTCATGAAAAAAAAAAGAACAAACAGACCGACGGTGAGAAAAACGTTTACATTTTTTTTTTCTAGCAATGTACAGGTGGAATCAAACCTGTAAATTTCTTTAAAGTTATTTGACATGAACCCGAAAAATGCATTTTTTAGTCTATTTGACGAGTAATTACACATGTAACTCCTCTGATTACCTGCAAGTCCCTCATCACGTGCGTGTTTCTTTTGAATTGCGAGGGTTTTTTTTTGTCTTTTATATCTAGCTGTAATTTCTCTTTGAATGACAAATTTCCTTAAAACACATTCACATAGCTTTCCTTTTCAACAACGTAGGTTTGTGTTTGCTTTCATTAAACCTTTGGTTTGAGAATTACGCTGAATTAGGCTATTTCTGAAGATATTTTATAGTTCATTAAACAAAATGATTTTTTTTTTATAGAACAGAAAAGGTGTTTCTTGAAATGCAGGACAGTTGAGACAAAAATTTAGAAAATAACTTAGTGCAGTTGACTGTTGGATTTATTTTATATCGCAATTACATTTATAATCATACTTCAATTAATGTTAGCGAAAAATTTAGTGACTGATGAAAATAGTGGAAGAAATAAAATAATGGTGCACATAAACCACGAAAATGCTGTTAAGAGCCACTATTTTTAAGGATCAGAAAGTCTGGATAGTTGACATTTTTGATTTTGCTGAAATTTTCAGGATATGTCCCTTATTTAAAATTACTAAACCCTTTTTTTTTTTTTTTTTTTGCAAAAAAAAAAAAAAAAAAAGTTTTTGAGGGTCAAAGTTGGACTTGGTCCGTTTTTTCAAGAAAAAACATACCGATTTACATAGGCCAATACTTTTTACTATTAACAGTGAACCGTGGCACTGGCAATTATTTTGTGTTCTAACTACATCCTCGATATCTGTTAGTACATAATTAGTTGTGGTTCACTCCTTTCGCAAAGGTCAGGGGTCACTCAATGTTGTACGAAAAAAAGTTTTTTTCTGCAACTTTGACCGTCGAAATCTTCTTGCGTCAACAGTGAGCCACAGTAGTACATATTTCAGTAAAAAGAGAAAGATGTGCGGCTGACATTTGGCGCACCGAAATATTTGACTCTGAAAATGCAGAAATCACGAAATTGCATGACTTTCAAGGTCTATAATTGCTTGCGCCAAGAGAGTCAGCAGATATGAAATTACCTGAAGAAGCCTATCTTATCAAAGAAACACAATCAGTTAAGAGACCTGTGGCTAAAGTTTCAAATTTTACATAATTTGACTCTAAACTTTGCTGAAAGAGTGTTTTTGGCACTTGTGAAAAAATGCCAATTACCTGCTTTTAAGTATTTAGTACTATTATTTGTAACAATATTATAATAAATTTTCATAAACTAACTAAAATGGTAACAAAAGACAACATAAACTAGGAACCAAATTGAAAATTAAGTCCATAAACTACTCAGTATGCAACAAAAAATATTTGTCTAAGTTAAATACCCATGTGAATGAAAAGTAGAATAAGAAGTAACAACATCAAATTGCACGAATGGCAGATTACTGCAGACACGTGTTTCCGCGTAACAAAGAACGCCTTTTTCAAATCAACAGAAATCATCTTATTATCGACTCTTAAAAAACTGCTTTAGTTGGCAAATTACCTCACCGTTTTACTAATTTAAAAAAGGAACATAGCCAAAAAAGCTCTAAATTAAAAAAAAAAAAAAGATCTTTAAGTGTTGTCACCAAATTGCCAAGAGAGGAAAATAAAAATAACTAGTAACAGGTTGTTTTATGGTTTTCCGTTTGCATAAAATGTGAACTCAATTCCATATAACAATAATTTCATCAAATAGGCTTTTGTGCGGATTAAAATGAATCATTTTCCAAATAAGATTTTTAGGACACCCTGTCAAAGATCTTCCACCTTTAAAATTTGCTTCGGTTGCATTAGTTCAACGCAGATTAAACTCTTAGCATTCTACTTACAGAAGTTTAAGCAAAAATTTGACGGGTAATAAGTGTTAACTTTATGTGTTTAATGATAAGCCAGAAATTCAAATTATCTTAATAGAAAATAGATTTTTGAGAGAAAATTTCTATAAATAAAACTCAAAACGTGAGTCCGGGATGAACTTGGAGAACTACCGGATAAGCTTTGATAAAATATTCAGATTGTGTTGTTTAGCTCTGTTGAGGTTAAGAGACCTTTTCGGAAAAAAAATCAGAAAGTTTTTCTTCGTTTCAATTTATTTTTTTTTCATATGTTCGCTAATATGAAGGTGATAAATTGCTCGAACAACAAGAATATTTTACTAGGGGGTCCCTCCTCCTGCTTGCTAACCCCCTGGCAGATATCAACAGTCTGGAGGTGAAGATGTGAGAGACACAGACAAGTGAACAGAATTTTAATACTATACTATTTAAATTGTACAGAAATCACACAAAAGAACGAACATTTCCGCAAAAGATTGATTTTTGTCCCAGTTCTGTAAATTACTTTCGACGGAAGTCAAAGCCTTTTTTAGCAGGGTGGAGAATTTATGAGTATGTCGCTATTAAATGCACTGTTTGTGTCAGACCTAGACCAAGTTTGTGCCGGAGGTACTTTAGCACCCGGAAAGGTTCATAGTGGGGTTTTCCAAGCACTAAAAAAGTTCTCAACCTTTCGAATTTGAATATCTAAAAATTGTATAACATATCTCTTGTTACTCGAAATAGTTATCGTGTGGTTTCTATGAGAAGCCCTCAAAAAGCATTTAGGTGATTTTCTTCCTACAGTTTGGATACACTTACGCCAGAAATCAATTAAAAGGCGCAATGCATCACATCCGCGTACCACTGTCAGCCTCCAACACAATGGGGGACATTCTGGAGGCACAACCTACGAATACACGCCAAGAGGTTGGGTGAGTTGGATGACAGCAGTGATGGTGGCTTTTACAGTTGATTTGAAACTAATCGGAAATTTTAGGTTTCCCACTACTGAAATAAAGGTTTGCGCTGATGTGGATTTTAAGGATTTGACGTAGTTACTGAAATAGGTACTCAAAATTTTGAACTTGATCAAATGAAACTTTTTGAAGTTGTTGTTTCAATTGATGAGGTTTAAAAGTAATTTTCACTCTGATGTGGATTTTAAAATACTTTTGAACTCAAGTCTGGACTTTAAGGGATTTTTGCGTACTGTTGTCTTAATTCTAGTGACTATTAATAGAGTGTTACGCTATTCAGGAAATGTTGCCTTTATTTTAAAAATCCTGTTTCATTACTTATTCAGGAGAAAAAGGCATGCATCATGGCTCATGTATTCTCAGGTCTACTTCTCGGCAGATATCCATGGAGCAGTTGAGTTAGCGCACGAAATATTCAAAATAATCTGACGGAAATAAGGATTTTTGTGGGCGTGTTACCCTTAGTTACGAAGTTTCATTATTCCAATTAGAATAGTAATCCAATTTTAGTGTATAGATTTTTTAAAGACTTATTATTCTGAAGGGAAATTTTACACCTTTGTACCCTTTCATTCAAGCGTGATTGTGGAGCGTGTGTCAATTAACACAGCTTTAATTTTCGAGGGAGATCAAATAATTAAAGAAAAACTGCAGTAGAGGTTGTTGATGTTTTTCTAGAAATTTCAAAAGTTCCAGTCTCTTGCCAGAGCAGAACACAATAACCGATAGTCGCAAATTTTCCGCACTAAGGCTAAGATCTCATAAAAAAAATCGATTTTTTCTGCCTACCCTCTTATGCATATTGGAATATAATGGAGTTCACAACAGTTAAGAAAATATTTCAGCAAGTACTTAAGCACACTTTTGAGAAAATGAAACACGAAAGAAATGGTAAAGTCTTGATAAAATGACAATAGCGGTAACTCACGAAATTTTATCTTATTTCATGTTCTTCTAGTGACAAAATACGCCGAATGCAATAATAAAAATTTAGTGTTACTCTAGATTATGGGCATTCCCTTATGTTCAAGCAAACATTTGAAATATTGGAGAAAAAGAAAATTTGGTAAATTTTCTGGTATTTAAAGTTCGATTTCATTACGAAGGAATTCAAAGACCTTAACGAAATTAGACCAGATAGTTAAAAATAGCTTTTCAATTTTCACCATTTTTGCTGTTATTTTTCAATAAAAGAGCTAGGAGTAATTTGAAATCAGAAGTAAATTGGTAAGTTTTCAGTCTTTGTTGATATCTCAGATTCAAAAAAAGCTCCAAATAAATTTCACTTTCCTCAGAGAGATTTCTTTATAGCATGTGGAAATATTTATTATTTAAATGTTTGTTTATAAATTACGGAGTTATTGAATTACAAACTGGCTGCCATGAACTCTGATAATTTAGACTTGGCGTAACCATCAACTTCTAATTTCAGAGACAAAATTCAGCAGCAGTTTTAAACTTTCATACTTTGCATTCCCTCGCAGATGTGCATGATTTACCAAAATAAAAATTCACAAAATCTGTGACATTTCAGCCACAGCTGATTTGCTCATCTCGCATAGAATGATGACACCATGTACTGATGAAAATATAATTTGTTTTTATTCTGTAGTTTTAATTTATTGATATTCTAATGATTTGTGTTTTGAAGCGAAATTTATACACCAGTTGAATAATTGTACTAATGGTTCATCAAAAATTAAAGACACATTGAAAAGAACAGGAGCCCTATCAAGTTTTCAATTAAACTCTAAATAAAAACTTCCCTATTGCTAATACCGTAAGTACTGGTATTTTTCCTCAAGAAATATTGGCATCACGAGAAAACAAAACAGCTAGAAGTGCCGGTATTCGGTACAACGGTAAACCGGTATTGTGATCACTTGTAATGTAACGTTATTCTAAGAGATTTGATATTAAAACTGTTGCAGTTTATTTCTCAGAGATAAGAGTAAACGGTAAAGCATATTTTATATCTGAATTTGAAAGAAAAAAACAATTAAGCTAATGCTAAACTAATTTCAAGAAAACAAATTTAAAATTAAAACAGTCCACATCAGATCAAAAGGTAAACCAAATTTTATTTGCACATACACATTAAGGAGCTTATCACTTTACATAAAAACATGAAACAAATGCATTAACATTGATAAATATAACAAAGCAGTGTTTTACTGTAACAAAACAATAGCGGATAATAGTTTTAACCATTCGTAGATTGTAAATAAAAGTTACCGCAAAAAATGAAATTAATACAAGTCACATTTTTAATATTTGTACATTAAACAGTTCCTTTTTGTGCACAAAAAGGTGTGGAATGTTGGGGCAAATTGAAATGGTGTCATATTTACTCATTTTGAAGTGCCACATATCCCGTATTAACATATTAAGTATGTTCCAGTCAGTAAAAACTTAAAGGGTAAAAGCATATGCCATAGAAGCAGCTATCAAAATTCGATACTCATATTGTAATATTTTGTGATAACTCAAAAATTAGTTTTGTTATTAAAATGGTGAAGTTCTTGTTCTTAACATTTAAAAAATAATCAAGACGAAATAATATTGGTTTTCAGTGTTTGTTTAATTATGAAGCTTTTTATTTTAGATGCTATTTAGAATTAGTTAAGTGCATGTGAAGCTATGAGAAATAACTCATATTGTTTACTTATTTAATCATTTATTATATCACTTAAGCATATATTTATAAAATCACTTTGCATTCCTTCACGTAATAATTAACTCATTTATTTATTCATCCACTAATTTTCTTAATCATTCACTATTTTATTCACTCCTTGATTTTTGTCTTACATTTGTTAATTATGTTATTCATTTATATCTTTATTATTCATTCTTGATTATGTGCTCATACAAATTTTAAATCAAAAAGAACGTATTATTTTTCACTTTGCCGCATGAAAATAAAGTAGAAATTTCACATTTTTTCAAGTGAAATTTATTTCCAAAAATCAAAAATAATGTTTGAAGGCAAACTTTACCATACAATACATCCTTCTTTATGTAGCAGAATTTTCAAAATTCCCATTTTTTCATTTTGAAAAAAATAAGTCAGCTTAAGTGATTCACTCTGCCCCTCATTCTCCTATTTTAAAACACAACCTTTTTTTTTAATTTGAAATGCGTAGCTCCACTAATGTTGAGTGATAAGCGAAATGTGATCAAAATCGAATCAAGATTTTGACGCATTAAAACGCATTTGAAAACCTTATTATCCATCATATTTTGCAGATGGTATAAGTACATTGCAGCTACCGTTAAGTTGTGATGAAGGAGAACAGAATTTAAATGCAATGAGTTAGGTTTTCGTATTACAGAGTAATACTAGTTTATATCTAGGCATGACATTTCATGAACGTAAAACTTCCATGCAACAAACTTATGACACTGTATAATATTATTTAATTCGCACGACTGATGAAAGACCCCCTCCCCATTTTTCAAGGAATACATAAACTTCTAAATGATATTGAGGGAGGAAGGGAGTTTAAGCAATACGCACATAAATGCGGCAAACGATGATACTTCACAAGCAAAATGTTTTATATTTTGTGTGCAACTGAGAGAATTGGCCAGATTCTCTCGTTCCACACCTAAGGTTATCTAAAAGGAGCGGCCAACACCTTTTAAATAACCTTAGATAATTATTCAGATTTTGAATTGCACGAAAGCAATCTTTAACTTTGGATTAAATACATAGAAATTGGGTTTTATATTTTAAATTTCTATGAAAAGGGGTTTTTATTTGGAACCCGATAAATTCAGCTGATAGCATTTGTTAACAGCAATACAAAATTTTGAGTTTTAATGATTAGGCGTCTATACGAAAATTTATATTGTAGAACAGTTTATGTATTCTGAAAAATGCTTCGAAACTGCTTTTCGTTTTGTAATTACTTTTGAAAACCTATAGCTGAATGTCGTCAGTTAATAATAATATTTATATAATTATAATAATCTTAAGTGTAATACATTAAAATGCATAATTCCAATTTGAGACAGTTCGGGTTTTTAATTTAAAAAAAAATAGAAACTCAATTCATTTACTTCAATACGAATAAAGCTTGTTGCATGGACTGTTTACTTCAGAATTTCATTTTATAATTTGATTTACAAAATAAATTTTTGATGATATTAAAAAAATTGTTGAAACCATGTTAACTTCTTGACATAAATGCCACCTGTGTCAAAAATACTATCGATGCAAGAAGAGGTCAAGTTTCCATAATCATACTATTTAGAGTGTTACAACATACACTCACCTTTTTTTATTTTATTTAGAATTTTTTTTTAGGAAAAAGGTCCATTGCTAGAGACCAAATTATTTTTAAAAATCCAGAAGGGCACAGAGATTGTTACAGCTTCTTTTCAATGCAAAATATCACAAATTAAAATTTAACTCGGTACAGTTTAAATATATATATCTCAAATGACATACAATACTTCGAGTTTTATAAATTTTGATACTCATGTTTACGTTTTTGTGAAATTGCCCGAGAACAATTCCATAAAGTTATTAAAGTACCAACCAGATGCTGCTTCTCATAGGGGTAGAAGGAGCACGCTGGACCGGTCTCAATTATTTTATTATTAATATTTTTATTTTAATTTATGACTAACAAATAATATATATGGTCCTACAAATCCGATAATGAAATCGAAGTACTTTTAAATTCAACAACAGCCAAACAATTTCAACAACCAAAAAATGTTATTTCATTAGTGCTGAGTAATTTTCATACAACTGCAACTTTTTTTTTGTATTTTTTATGGCTCGTATCAAGATTGCAGAAAAAAAAAAGAATTCCTCTCTTAAAGCAAGTTTGTTTATTTTACTATTTGCAAGTTTTTTTTTCTTTTGTGTGAGGAAAAAAATGCATTTTTTAAACCAAGAATGTTGAAACGGACTCCTCTACCCCCAGTAAGGTTTTAAAAACATTCTCTTAAATATCAATAATTACAACAATATTCTGAGTGTTAAAATATTATACATTCATTTCAAATTGCAAAAACAGTTTTAAAATAAATAAAATCTTTAAGGGGAAAATACAAAAACATGTTTCATAGTTATTTAAGAAAAATCATACTAAATTAATTTCAATAAAGATTTCTTTTATACACTTTTTTTCAAATTTTCTTCTAAGTTTTCACGGATATTTTTTTTCCAAAGAATGGAATATGAATAATGACATTTTACATAAGCAAGTACTGGTAACACATTGCAGTATTTTATGATACATCAGGCTTTAAATAGAGAAAAAAGCTTCACAGTGCTATTGAATGCATTATAACTTTTGCAGATACAACACAACCATTGGCTTTTATTTCTAATTTTACATTAAAACCTCATTTGGATTTATAGATGAATGAAAATTAAATAAAGAAGCCGATTGTTCTAAGTTCAGTATATAATATCGTCGGAATAGTGCAGCTGCAGAGAACTGAGAGAAATGGCACTGATGTTTTATTGAAATTAACCTAAAAAATACTCTTCAAAAAGCCGCCTTCCAATTTTTTGTTTTACATGTCCCATCTCTGCAAAATAGTCGTTTTGTCTTCAATGTGGCTAAAATAGTCGTCACAGCCCTCAACTCTTCAAAGTAGATTTTTAGTTGCCAGTGGCATACCTGTTTTTTTATAAAAAAGTTCTTATACCAGTTTTTTTTTAAAGCAGTTTTAAGGGGTTCATGAGAACTACAAAATTTCTGGTTTTTAGCATTACACCATCAAACTTAATTTTCATAATTACTTTGCATTGTCATTTCTTAAAACATTTACTATTCGAGGCAAATTTTTCATAACACCGTATGTAACGATTTTTCTATTATGAATAATATCACTTGTATTGAGTTACTTCATTGTAAAAAAAATTGCCATTGAAATCGGTGTCTAACGCGTCACTTTTCTTCGGTACAGCTTCTAACATTTTGAAGCATTCTTTATAATGCGGTAAACATTACTGATTTCAGAATAATTTCATTAATTAGATGCATATAATGGTCTATTAGTTTATACGGCGAAGAATATCATGTGCAACAGTTATTGTTCAATAAAATATTTAGTTTCAATGGTAAATGCTGAAAAGTTCTGCTGGCAACAAGTATTTTTTTTTTTTTTAATTTCGTTTCCTACTGGACGTTAGGCAATGTATCATTTATGAAAAATAATTACTTATGTATTGATTTGATTTAATAAGAAATTCGAACTTGTTGCACGTATGTGAGTTTTATACCATTATACTGAAATGTTCAAGTTCGCGATTGCAAATCTATTGGTGTTTTTCGCTTTTCAGCTTATTTGGAAAAATACTGTTATTTTTCAAATGTCATAAGCGAAGTGTGCGTTATAAATACGTATGCGTAAACCACCAAAACAAATTGTCATTTTTGCGGAAATTACGTATTAAAGCGCAAGGAAGAGTTCCAACTGACAGAGTGAAAAAAGCGTATTTAGGTTGTTTAAGATATTCTGCGGTGCAAGACAAGGAATGGACTCCCAAAAGATTCTTGCATTTTGTCCTACTTTGTACTGATTGACTGGTTTAATCTAAAACCTGTTTTTAATTGTTGTACTAACAATTAGGTGGGAAAAAGCAACTCATTGCAACGATTGCTATTTCTGCCTAACTAGTACCAGATGATTTTCAAAGAAAAAACCAAAAGTAAAGTAGAATATTCTGATTTAGCATCAGTATCAGAACCAATTTATCGGAGTGGGAAGTATCTAACTAATTCAGTACAAATACGCTGCTCTTGAATAATTTGATCCTTCAAGCAATGGTGAAGAAGATGTTTAACTAAGTAGACAAACATAGGACTATACATTTCAACAGCATAATGCAGTGACCTAATTTAGCTGAACAGCATGAATTTAACTACTTGATTTGTGTCTTAGATTTGCCTGTTAGAGAATTTGAAGTATTGGGGTCTAGACTGAACGAACGGCATTTGTTGACTCCCAGCACGAAATTACGAATGTCGAGGAAAAAAAACAGACACGGGCCCTACTTTTTCCCAGCACCGAGTAACTCTGCTTTCGCAACAATATTAACGAATTAATGAAAGAAATTGCAATACCGTACGAGAAAGACCAGTGCGGGCTTTTCATTTGTGGTTCACAAACTAGCTTGAAAGGTGTTCTACTTCATAAAGAAAGCCAACATCCGTCTCTACCTATTGAATACTCAGTTATTCTTTCAAAAACAGTATGAAATCGTGCAACTAAGTTCAGATTTAATCAAATACAAATTTCGTGCTGATTTAACAGTTGTTCGTACATTGCTCGAACTGCAAAGAGGGTTTACAAAATAATGTTTTCTTTACTAATGGTACAGTAGAGACAAGAAAAACCATTGCAAAGTTAAAAATTGGCCAGGAAGAACCGATTTTGTTTGTGGAATATCAAATTCCAAATAGGAACTCGTTATTCCGCAAGAAAATGTCATTCTTCTGCTCGAACAGATAAAACTTGGTTTAAGGAAAAATTGTCAAAGTTATGGATAAAAGTGGCAAACGATTTTCGTATTTGAAAAACACTTCTCCCAAATTGAATACTGCTAAATTAAAAGAATGTATCTTAATCGGCCCACAAATAAGAAATATTATGAAGAGCAATGGTTTTGATGAAAATCTCCCACAAAACGAACTGAAGGCTGGGTTAATAAAGGTTAAAGGATTTTTAGGTCATAAAACTAAAAGTGTTGAGTTTAGTGAAAACCTTACTACAAAGATATGAAACAATGGGGTGCAGACTGTCCTAGAAGATACATTTGCAATCTCACTTCGATATTTTTTCCTCCTAATCTTGCAATGGTGAGGGGCGAGTGAGGACCAAGGTGAAAACTTTCATCAAGAGAATAGACGTACCAAGGAAAATGAAATACAAAAATGTTGGGACATTACTGTCGGTTTCTATTTTAAGAATATTTTACTATGAGCAAGAGAAAGGTTAATATTCTATCATTTTCTTTTGTAACATGTGGCTCATGTTTCTACTCAATGTTAAAACCTGTGCTATTTCTCTTCACAGTATATGTATAAGTATATTGTTTCTATATTTGCATAAGGATTTAAAAGATAAGTAAATAATCACGTTAAGGTTTGATCTAAAGATTCCAGTTTTTAACCATTGGATGGAGATGAAATGTCATAACTTAAAAATAATACGTTTTACAAGAATTTAGTTTATATATTCATGTTTAGTAGGCCTAACTTGACATAAACAGCTATTTAAAGCAATGTTACAGAAAAAAAGTAAAATTTTGTCGCAGTCATGTGTGTATGCGAAACAGATTATGTATCATACCCTATTCAAGTTAGAAAACATGAAAAGAGTATTATTTGTTGTCTTTTATCAAAGAAAAGTAAAGCAGCACTGAGAAAAAGAGGAATCAAAAGAGGAAGTAAAGCTTCTGTGTCTTTCGAAGACTTGTTTGCAATGCAAAATAATCATCCAGATTTTGCTGTGAAAAGGTTTTGAATTTAATCAATCGATAGATCGATTAAAGCGATGTCAAGATGTGGCAAAGTGTGGTCTGTACGACGTTAGAATTGCTTATGAAGCGGTTCTTTTCAAAACGCTTTAGAAAAATAATTTAAAATTGTGGGTCAGATTCTTGCTTAGGCTACAAACAGGTCGAGTAAATTATCTGTTCAATGATGTGGATCCAGTTTTGTTCGCAGTTGGATATCTAAAACGCATTATCTAACCAAAATCCCTGGGGGAAAAAGGAATGGTACCAAATTTATCACATTAATGTGCTAAAACCCGTTCTATAAGAGTGAAGAATACGTGAATTTAGTTGTTACGATGGATGACTAGGAATTTAACAGATAAAGAGATCGACATTATTTACTTATGCATGATTCCACAAACCTGTCAGATTCTTGAATTATTCAATTCTTAAACCGTTATTCTAAATGCTTATGTCCGTTCATTCTGATCGAAACGGAAGGAAAATATCCCAGTGTTTTGACTATCATCGATTAAATGAAATCATAAAAGCCGAATATTTTCCTCTGTCTAGCGTAGAAGCAAGTGTCGGCAGCGTTTCAACTCCACAGAACAGACTTCACCTTTTTAAACTTTAATACGTAGCATGCATATTTAATTGTATGCAGATTTATGAAACATACCTTTTGATCAATTGTGTATTTCAGTTACATTACAGCTGCAATTAATAAAGGGTTGATTTAGACGTCGTATTGAACCAAGTTTTAAGTTGTTTATTTAGATTTGTTTTATAGTACAATATATAAAAAAAAACCTGTCATGCATGATTAACAATAAATTTAAATCAATGACAAGTTCAATGCTGCAATATAAATCTATCAAATATTATATTTTGAATTTTATTCTAATTTTTAATGACAGCTGTTTCACTTTCCTGTTTTTTGCAGTTCGTATTTTGGTACATTAATGGGCATAGGACAGAGCACGTAATTTTAAACACTCGTTGCAAAATTTAAAAATCCGGCTACTGTGAATATTTATTACAAAATAAGGAGCGGTAAAAGGTCTGTACCGCCCAATACTAGTTACTATTCCCACTTTCACCGTTGCACTGTTTCCTCCTTAACAAAACCTAGCACTGAGCAGTTCTCTTTTTTGAGAAAGAAAGCACTCATAAATGAGTCTAAGTTAATTTCATGACAGCGAGAAAAACTTATTTATCTTGTTTTATCATCAACTGTTTGATAGCTTTCTATCAGGAAGATTTACTTGCATGTAAAAAATGTAGTAACAACCTAACATGTTTTACGTGACCTTTTCAAGCTAAACAACTCTGAAAATCGCAAGCTTTCAAGTCCAAGCCCCCCCCCCCTCCACACAGCAACAAATTGCTTGACACTCACACTCACAATCGTGATTTCAACTATTTTTGTTGCCTTATCACCAGAGTATCCCACTATTTCTGCTACATTTACACGTTCTAATATGTTGGATTTTGAGGAAATGTAAGTTCCGATTCCCACATTTTCTCTAGGTGGTTTTCATAAATGATATTTTTTGGAACAGAACGATATCCAAGTTGCATTTTCCCTTCTAGAAGTCGAGTGGTTTGCAGTTTGTTTCAGCGATTGTTCATTATCGTAACCTCTGGTGTAGTAAAGGGATCTGCTACAAATAGTTATCTGGACCTCTGCTCCGAGAAACTCTGTGGGCTTCACAGGTACGAAGATGCTAGTGGACTGCCTGTATTAAACTGTGTGATTCTTAACCGTTTTTACAGATTAAGAGGGGGTGGGGTACCCATCTAGACCACCAGTAGCTACTAAGAAACATTCAGTCGCATTCCACTCTGAGAAGCAGAAAAAGCGAATATCGAGATTCCAATCTGAACTTGCAATTGTTTAGAAAGCAAATGAAGCGATACCAAAAGTTGCACAATCTGGCAAAGTTCAGTGAAAAATTCGCAGCAAGTGCCGAAGACACCGAGCATGCGCACTGTCGCTCGGGCGACACCAGCGAAGGAACGGCTGGCTCTGAATGCATTTCTTCGAAACCTGCTGAGAGTAAAATGCTGTTTCTCAGTGAAAATATACTTCCGGTAAATTCTAGTTATTATTAGCTACTCGAAATACTAATTGTTTTCACTTTAGTCTCATTCAAAAGGCTAATAGAAAAACATTTTAGGAGATTCTCCTTCTACGTTTTAAAATCATTAACGGTCTCTCGACAAAAATTCTTTTAGGCTTTTCCTGTACCGGGGACTCGAAATTTTCCCTTCTTGCTATATTTTTTTTTTAATTGCAGGTAGGATTTTTTTTTAAAGGAGGGAATTACTACGCTGTGGTCCGTAGTATACTTCACAAAGGTACCACATCAGCAGACCACTGTCGACCTCCGAACACAGCCTTCCTTTCGCGAAACTCATTTATGGTACAACATAAAAATATACGCTAAAAGAATGTGAAGTGGAGGAAGGCATTAATGGAGAGTTTTTCAATGTATTTTTATCAAATCGGGACTCATATGCTTGCCGTTTTCTGGATCGAAGGTTGAGATTAATGTGAATTTTTAGGGACTGGAGTAGTTATTAAAACGGGGACACGAAATAGTTGAATTTTTTCAAAAAGGAAATTTTTCGAAGCAATTGTTCCCATTGGGATAGAATTAAAAGTGGCAATGTTAATATTCTTTTCGAACTTTCTCTCATTCTGAAAAAGAGGTTTAGAACTAATTTCCGTATTGGATTGACATTTATACACATATAGTTGACTTCATTGAAAAAGTAACAGTTATTTCAGCAGCATTTTTAAGAAATCGACGTCCTTATCCTAAAGGTGAATCTTAAGGGATATTTTCTGATTTCTAACGGAGGGTTTTGGGGACCTATATCCTCATTTTAATTGGACTCTTCAGGGACTGTAGTCTTGACTCTTATGTATATTTTAAAAACTTTCCAATTCAAGTAAGGATTTTTTTGGAGACTAATGCCTAGATTCTACTGGGGATTTTTGAGCCCTGTTGTCCTTATTCTAATGCGGATTTATAGACTGTTCACGCTACCCTGAACTATTGCTTTTATTCTAGTGACCTTTTTAGCTTTCTTATTCAAGAGGAAAACATGCTTCACGGCTCAGGTACCCATTCCCTTTCTTGGTAGAAATCGATAAGAATTGAATTTTTTAAAGTAGCGTTAACTTGATTTCCAGAGATCCTGGTGCCACAATTTTTTATGTTTTAATGTTTTTTTTTTTTTTTCAGTATCATGTTTGTCAGTATTATATTTTTATTTTCGACAGGCTTCTTTCATTTTTCCTTTATCTTTTTTTTAAATTTATGTGCTGCTTAAAATTGTTGAATGTGTTTTTTTATTCATATTTCTTGAAACAAATAATTTCCTTGATCGCGTAGTTTCCTGGAAGAGATACGCACTAAGAGCTGAAATGAGGTGAAGGAAAATACTAATGAAGACTTACATTTAACTTTTAACTGTTTAATCTAAAAGTCTCGATCAGATAACTTTCTGATATATTAGCATTAACCTTTCTGAATTTTGAGGGATTGGCGTAATTATGCAAATGGGGAAGCATAGATTAAATTTATTCTAAAGAAAGCCATTGTTCTTATTTAAGCACAGTTTAAAAGACAGAGTGTGTTGATGTTATTTTGAAACATTATCCCCACTCTTAATAAGGGGTTTTGGAATACTTTTCCTGAACCAGATTTGCCTTAATTCTAATGAGCCTTTTAGCTTTCCTGTTCAAGAGAAAAGAATATGTTCACATCTCATGTACCCCTAGTTCTCTTTCTCTGCAGAAATCGATACAACGTTCAAGACAACTCACGCAAGGCATCACACAATCTGAGGAAAATTCAGATTAGGGGAATGTTAACTATATTTCTAAAATTTCCTTATTCAATTCCGAGATTTTAGAGACTACACTGTTAAAAAGACCTGAAAGTTCACGTAGTTTTCTGACTTATTTTAACAGAATATTTCCGTAATGCTTCAAAACGTATTTTTTCCTTACAACAACGGACATATAACGAAAGGAAATAACGAAAACGGAATTATTCCATTTCTAGGGTTGCCGCAATGCTGTACATTGTTAGTATTCTGATTAGGCTTCAATTTATAAAAAACATTACTGTTTGAGAGTGCTCATTAAATCGCACTGTTACATTTTGTTAATTAAACGATTTAGAATAACGACTCAGATGTCGTAGACGAAATAGAGAACTTGCTATTTAATGTCTGGAGAGTAATATACTCGTATGTCGAGATTGTTTTTACGCCTTTGGATTTTGTAGGTTAAGAAAAATGTTCGCGCCATTTTCAAACAGGCAGATGTGTTTTGATCGCTCTGGTGATTTGACGTGGGTTTTACCGAGTCAATATTAGAATATTATTGCGGTGTATTATTTTGCTCAATACTTCGAACAATTCTATTCGTTAGCCATATTGTGTGTTCTAGTGGTGAGAATATTTTAAATAGATAACACGAGATCCTAAAACTAAAGGCTATTGGATTACTTGTATACAGATGTAATGGAGATACTTTAATTTAGCACCGTTGGTCACACGTAAATATTGTTGAATATCTTTGTACATGTTAATATACAAATGTATTTTTCTTGTTAATATGCATTTGATAGAATTCCGATGGTAGCTGATTTAGAATTTATAGAACTATTATAAAGTAACTGTTTTTGCTCTAACGCATTGTATTCTTGAAAGTCATTAAACCGTTAAATGCCAACATTTCGTATCAACCGGAGATTATTGTGGTGTGCGAGCAAGACAGAAAAAATCATTCTGTTTTTTTCTGACAGATTGAAAGTAAACATTTTAAATCTCTAAAGAAAAGTATTTCTTGCTGTTACATTTTTTGCGAAAAGGCATAGCAGATTATTAATCTTTGAAAATACAATTACAATTTTGACAAGAATAAGTTTTCTTGACTATTTAGAAATCTGGAAACATTCAATACTCGTTTCGGGATTTCATTCATATTAAATATAAATTACTTTATTTATTTAGGATCTCATCCAAAAACTTATTTGAGATTATTGCAAATGTCTTGTAAAAACATTTCGGGTAAAACGAACTGATTGATATATTTAACTTAATTATAAGTGATTATGACTAAAAATCTATGTTGCTATTCCAATGAGTAAAAAATGCGGAAATCACGGGGGGGGGGGGCATCATCTGAGCCAAAAATTCTTCACGTGTATGTCAATGAATCTGTTTTTAAACACAGTAATGGGTTTGCGGTACTTCTCCATCAGGTATATTATTTCTTGATAAAGTCAACCGGTTTTTAATGGTATTTTATTTGACTCATTCCGCAAATAAAAGTATTCTATTTTTCATGTATGCTTTTCCATGCCACGGCAGAATATGTACGAGGGATGTCGGAGGAAATGTCGAATAGTATCAGCATCAAAATTTGGTGTTATATTTGAATCCACTAATTTCCTTGTTGGTACTTTTCGATGATTTTTTTTTCATCTGAAGGTGATAAATTTCATGATAGATGCTTGAAGAAGAGCTGTATGGTAGGTAAGTTATCAAGAAAAATTTTCACTCAAAATATATTTGAATAATAAATACAAATTTTAAAAAAAAAGTAGTTTTTGAATGGTTAACTATTTTTTTATTATACATCATTTTAATGATAGGATAGAAAAACGAGAATGAGATTTCAGTAAAATATATGAAAACGAGAAAACAGCGCAAAGAAAAATGAAGAACCGAAAGTTCTGTAAAGACACAGAAAATTTAAAAACGGAAAAATAGATCAACGGAAAGAAGACAAATGGAATTTTCGATAAATCACGGGAAATTTATAAACGGAAGAACACAACTAAACGGAGAAATGAAACTTCTGTTAAGTCACAAAAAATAATTTAACGGAAACTTAATGCTTACGGTGACTTTGCTGCCGGTACTTTATCCGTTAATTTCAGGAAAAATTTTTAACAGTGTACTGTCCTAATTTTAATATGATTTTTGGGAATGTCGTCGTTATTCTGACGTGAAAGTTTGTACTTTTTTCACTTTTGTGTAAACCTACTTGTTGAACATGCGTTACTGAACAATTTTTTACTTTATAGACAAGCCGTGAATTGCCGAGCCTAATAGCTTTAAAACTTAAAACATTTTTTAAAGTTTGCTACATTCCTGAAGTAGCGGTTAGTTAAAAAAATGTTAAGTTAGTAATTAAGTGTTATGCAACTACCACAAGAATGTTGCAAAACCCGTTAAAATGCTAATGGCACATCAACTTATATTTCTTTTTCCCGTATAAATCAAAATGCGAGATTTGTAACAGATATTTAACTAAACTTGGGAATGATTTGGAACATGCCTGAAATGAATTGCTGAAGAAAATACGGCAATCTCTACAAACTACATATGTCTAAGAGCATGCTCAAATTAACTAAAGGCTATTCTATAAAATCTAGGATCTTAAGATATTTCGCCGTAGATTTTTCAGCATGCCAAATCAGACAATGCTTTTTGGTTTTCATTTATTCTGAACTAGCAGCGTCGTTTCGCGTTGCAAAGTCTACCTCGAAAATAAAAGTTGCGTACAGTAACGCTTGTTCAACGAACAGGCTTAAACAAATAGAATGCAAATTGTCCCGTCAGACTAATGAAAACAATCCTTAAATTTCCACATTAAAATTCAGACATCAGTCTCTAAAAACCACCGTTTGAATAAGGAAACTTTGCAAATAAAGTTGACACTTGCCCAAAAATACCGATTTCTATCAGATTGTGTCTGGCTTGTCGTGAGCTAACTCGATTGTTGCATCGAATTCTGCCAAGAAAACAGAACTAGGGGTACACTTAAAAAGTTTCCTGAAAATAACGGATAAAGTACCGTTAGCAAAGTTGCCGTAAATATTACGTTTCCGTTAAATGATTTTCCGTGACTTAACAGAAGTTTCATTTCTCTGTTTAGTTATGTTCTTCCGTTTATAAATTACCCGTGATTTATCAAAAATTCCATTTCTCTTCTTTCCGTTGATGTATTTTTCCGTTTTTAAATTTTCTGTGTCTTTACAGAACTTTTGGTTCTTGATTTTTCGTTGCGCTATTTTTTCGTTTCTCATTT
>NW_026557714.1:0-67810 GCF_026930045.1 Uloborus diversus
CCTATCGACCAACCAATTAACCAACCAACGAACCAACTAACTAGACAGCCAGCCAACAAACCCTGCCAGGCAGCCAACAAACCAAACCCTACCACCTGCTCGCCCACCAAGCCAGAAACAGCCAGCCAGCCAACCTATCGACCAACCAATTAATCAACCAACCAACCAACTAACTAGACAGCCAGTCAACCAACCTTGCCAGGCAGCCAACAAACCAAACCCTACCACCCGCTCGCCCACCAAGCCAGAAACAGCCAGCCAGCCAACCTATCGACCAACCAGTTAACCAACCAACCAACCAACTAACTAGACAGCCAGCCAACTAACCCTGCAAGGCAGCTAACAAACCAAACCCTACCACCCGCTCGCCCACCAAGCCAGAAACAGCCATCCAGCCAACCTATCGACCAACCAATTAACCAACCAACCAACCAACTAACTAGACAGCCAGCCAACCAACCCTGCCAGGCAGCCAACAAACCAAACCCTACCACCTGCTCGCCCACCAAGCCAGAAACAGCCAGCCAGCCAACCTATCGACCAACCAATTAACCAACCAGCCAACCAACTAACTAGAGAGCCAGCCAACCAACCCTGCCAGGCAGCCAACAAACCAAACCCTACCACCCGCTCGCCCACCAAGCCAGAAACAGCCATCCAGCCAAACTATCGACCAACCAATTAACCAACCAATCAACCAACTAACTAGACAGTCAGCCTACCAACCCTGCCAGGCAGCCAACAAACAAAACCCTACCACCCGCTCGCCCACCAAGCAAGAAACAGCCAGCCAGCCAACCTATCGACCAACCAATTAACCAACCAACCAACCAACTAACTAGACAGCCAGCCAACCAACCCTGCCAGGCAGCCAACAAACCAAACCCTACCACCCGCTCGCCCACCAAGCCAGAAACAGCCAGCCAGCCAACCTATCGACCAACCAATTAACCAACCAACCAACCAACTAACTAGACAGCCAGCCAACCAACCTTGCCAGGCAGCCAACAAACCAAACCCTACCACCCGCTCGCCCACCAAGCCAGACACAGCCAGACAGCCAACCTATCGACCAACCAATTAACCAACCAACGAACCAACTAACTAGACAGCCAGCCAACAAACCCTGCCAGGCAGCCAACAAACCAAACCCTACCACCTGCTCGCCCACCAAGCCAGAAACAGCCAGCCAGCCAACCTATCGACCAACCAATTAATCAACCAACCAACCAACTAACTAGACAGCCAGTCAACCAACCTTGCCAGGCAGCCAACAAACCAAACCCTACCACCCGCTCGCCCACCAAGCAAGAAACAGCCAGCCAGCCAACCTATCGACCAACCAATTAACCAACCAACCAACCAACTAACTAGACAGCCAGCCAACCAACCCTGCCAGGCAGCAAACAAACCAAACCCTACCACCCGCTCGCCCACCAAGCCAGAAACAGCCAGCCAGCCAACCTATCGACCAACCAATTAACCAACCAACCAACCAACTAACTAGACAGCCAGCCAACCAACCTTGCCAGGCAGCCAACAAACCAAACCCTACCACCCGCTCGCCCACCAAGCCAGAAACAGCCAGCCAGCCAACCTATCGACCAACCAATTAACCAACCAACCAACCAATTAACTAGACAGCCAGACAACCAACCCTGCCATGCAGCCAACAAACCAAACCCTACCTCCCGCTCGTCCACCAAGCCAGAAACAGCGAGCCAGTCAACCTATCGACCAACCAGTTAACCAACCAACCAACCAACTAACTAGACAGCCAGCCAACTAACCCTGCAAGGCAGCTAACAAACCAAACCCTACCACCCGCTCGCCCACCAAGCCAGAAACAGCCATCCAGCCAACCTATCGACCAACCAATTAACCAACCAACCAACCAACTAACTAGACAGCCAGCCAACCAACCCTGCCAGGCAGCCAACAAACCAAACCCTACCACCTGCTCGCCCACCAAGCCAGAAACAGCCAGCCAGCCAACCTATCGACCAACCAATTAACCAACCAACCAACCAACTAACTAGAGAGCCAGCCAACCAACCCTGCCAGGCAGCCAACAAACCAAACCCTACCACCCGCTCGCCCACCAAGCCAGAAACAGCCAGCCAGCCAACCTATCGATCAACCAATTAACCAACCAACCAACCAACTAACTAGACAGCCAGCCAACCAAACCTGCCAGGTAGCCTGCAAACCAAACCCTACCACCCGCTCGCCCACCAAGCCAGAAACAGCCATCCAGCCAAACTATCGACCAACCAATTAACCAACCAATCAACCAACTAACTAGACAGCCAGCCAACCAACCCTGCCAGGCAGCCAACAAACCAAACCCTACCACCCGCTCGCCCACCAAGCAAGAAACAGCCAGCCAGCCAACCTATCGACCAACCAATTAATCAACCAACCAACCAACTAACTAGACAGCCAGCCAACAAACCAAACCCTACCACCTGCTCGCCCACCAAGCCAGAAACAGCCAGCCAGCCAACCTATCGACCAACCAATTAACCAACCAACCAACCAACTAACTAGACAGCCAGCCAACCAACCTTGCCAGGCAGCCAACAAACCAAACCCTACCACCCGCTCGCCCACCAAGCCAGAAACAGCCAGCCAGCCAACCTATCGACCAACCAATTAACCAACCAACCAACCAACTAACTAGACAGCCAGCCAACAAACCCTGCCAGGCAGCCAACAAACCAAACCCTACCACCTGCTCGCCCACCAAGCCAGAAACAGCCAGCCAGCCAACCTATCGATCAACCAATTAACCAACCAACCAACCAACTAACTAGACAGCCAGCCAACCAAACCTGCCAGGCAGCCAGCAAACCAAACCCTACCACCCGCTCGCCCACCAAGCCAGAAACAGCCATCCAGCCAAACTATCGACCAACCAATTAACCAACCAATCAACCAACTAACTAGACAGCCAGCCAACCAACCCTGCCAGGCAGCCAACAAACAAAACCCTACCACCCGCTCGCCCACCAAGCAAGAAACAGCCAGCCAGCCAACCTATCGACCAACCAATTAACCAACCAACCAACCAACTAACTGGACAGCCAGCCAACCAACCCTGCCAGGCAGCCAACAAACCAAACCCTACCACCCGCTCGCCCACCAAGCCAGAAACAGCCAGCCAGCCAACCTATCGACCAACCAATTAACCAACCAACCAACCAACTAACTAGACAGCCAGCCAACCAACCTTGCCAGGCAGCCAACAAACCAAACCCTACCACCCGCTCGCCCACCAAGCCAGAAACAGCCAGCCAGCCAACCTATCGACCAACCAATTAACCAACCAACGAACCAACTAACTAGACAGCCAGCCAACAAACCCTGCCAGGCAGCCAACAAACCAAACCCTACCACCCGCTCGCCCACCAAGCCAGAAACAGCCAGCCAGCCAACCTATCGACCAACCAATTAACCAACCAACGAACCAACTAACTAGACAGCCAGCCAACAAACCCTGCCAGGCAGCCAACAAACCAAACCCTACAACCTGCTCGCCCACCAAGCCAGAAACAGCCAGCCAGCCAACCTATCGACCAACCAATTAATCAACCAACCAACCAACTAACTAGACAGCCAGCCAACAAACCAAACCCTACCACCTGCTCGCCCACCAAGCCAGAAACAGCCAGCCAGCCAACCTATCGACCAACCAATTAACCAACCAACCAACCAACTAACTAGACAGCCAGCCAACCAACCTTGCCAGGCAGCCAACAAACCAAACCCTACCACCCGCTCGCCCACCAAGCCAGAAACAGCCAGCCAGCCAACCTATCGACCAACCAATTAACCAACCAACCAACCAACTAACTAGACAGCCAGCCAACAAACCCTGCCAGGCAGCCAACAAACCAAACCCTACCACCTGCTCGCCCACCAAGCCAGAAACAGCCAGCCAGCCAACCTATCGATCAACCAATTAACCAACCAACCAACCAACTAACTAGACAGCCAGCCAACCAAACCTGCCAGGCAGCCAGCAAACCAAACCCTACCACCCGCTCGCCCACCAAGCCAGAAACAGCCATCCAGCCAAACTATCGACCAACCAATTAACCAACCAATCAACCAACTAACTAGACAGCCAGCCAACCAACCCTGCCAGGCAGCCAACAAACAAAACCCTACCACCCGCTCGCCCACCAAGCAAGAAACAGCCAGCCAGCCAACCTATCGACCAACCAATTAACCAACCAACCAACCAACTAACTGGACAGCCAGCCAACCAACCCTGCCAGGCAGCCAACAAACCAAACCCTACCACCCGCTCGCCCACCAAGCCAGAAACAGCCAGCCAGCCAACCTATCGACCAACCAATTAACCAACCAACCAACCAACTAACTAGACAGCCAGCCAACCAACCTTGCCAGGCAGCCAACAAACCAAACCCTACCACCCGCTCGCCCACCAAGCCAGAAACAGCCAGCCAGCCAACCTATCGACCAACCAATTAACCAACCAACGAACCAACTAACTAGACAGCCAGCCAACAAACCCTGCCAGGCAGCCAACAAACCAAACCCTACCACCCGCTCGCCCACCAAGCCAGAAACAGCCAGCCAGCCAACCTATCGACCAACCAATTAACCAACCAACGAACCAACTAACTAGACAGCCAGCCAACAAACCCTGCCAGGCAGCCAACAAACCAAACCCTACAACCTGCTCGCCCACCAAGCCAGAAACAGCCAGCCAGCCAACCTATCGACCAACCAATTAATCAACCAACCAACCAACTAACTAGACAGCCAGTCAACCAACCTTGCCAGGCAGCCAACAAACCAAACCCTACCACCCGCTCGCCCACCAAGCCAGAAACAGCCAGCCAGCCAACCTATCGACCAACCAGTTAACCAACCAACCAACCAACTAACTAGACAGCCAGCCAACTAACCCTGCAAGGCAGCTAACAAACCAAACCCTACCACCCGCTCGCCCACCAAGCCAGAAACAGCCATCCAGCCAACCTATCGACCAACCAATTAACCAACCAACCAACCAACTAACTAGACAGCCAGCCAACCAACCCTGCCAGGCAGCCAACAAACCAAACCCTACCACCTGCTCGCCCACCAAGCCAGAAACAGCCAGCCAGCCAACCTATCGACCAACCAATTAACCAACCAACCAACCAACTAACTAGAGAGCCAGCCAACCAACCCTGCCAGGCAGCCAACAAACCAAACCCTACCACCCGCTCGCCCACCAAGCCAGAAACAGCCATCCAGCCAAACTATCGACCAACCAATTAACCAACCAATCAACCAACTAACTAGACAGCCAGCCAACCAACCCTGCCAGGCAGCCAACAAACAAAACCCTACCACCCGCTCGCCCACCAAGCAAGAAACAGCCAGCCAGCCAACCTATCGACCAACCAATTAACCAACCAACCAACCAACTAACTAGACAGCCAGCCAACCAACCCTGCCAGGCAGCCAACAAACCAAACCCTACCACCCGCTCGCCCACCAAGCCAGAAACAGCCAGCCAGCCAACCTATCGACCAACCAATTAACCAACCAACCAACCAACTAACTAGACAGCCAGCCAACCAACCTTGCCAGGCAGCCAACAAACCAAACCCTACCACCCGCTCGCCCACCAAGCCAGAAACAGCCAGACAGCCAACCTATCGACCAACCAATTAACCAACCAACGAACCAACTAACTAGACAGCCAGCCAACAAACCCTGCCAGGCAGCCAACAAACCAAACCCTACCACCTGCTCGCCCACCAAGCCAGAAACAGCCAGCCAGCCAACCTATCGACCAACCAATTAATCAACCAACCAACCAACTAACTAGACAGCCAGTCAACCAACCTTGCCAGGCAGCCAACAAACCAAACCCTACCACCCGCTCGCCCACCAAGTCAGAAACAGCCAGCCAGCCAACCTATCGACCAACCAGTTAACCAACCAACCAACCAACTAACTAGACAGCCAGCCAACTAACCCTGCAAGGCAGCTAACAAACCAAACCCTACCACCCGCTCGCCCACCAAGCCAGAAACAGCCATCCAGCCAACCTATCGACCAACCAATTAACCAACCAACCAACCAACTAACTAGACAGCCAGCCAACCAACCCTGCCAGGCAGCCAACAAACCAAACCCTACCACCTGCTCGCCCACCAAGCCAGAAACAGCCAGCCAGCCAACCTATCGACCAACCAATTAACCAACCAACCAACCAACTAACTAGAGAGCCAGCCAACCAACCCTGCCAGGCAGCCAACAAACCAAACCCTACCACCCGCTCGCCCACCAAGCCAGAAACAGCCAGCCAGCCAACCTATCGATCAACCAATTAACCAACCAACCAACCAACTAACTAGACAGCCAGCCAACCAAACCTGCCAGGCAGCCTGCAAACCAAACCCTACCACCCGCTCGCCCACCAAGCCAGAAACAGCCATCCAGCCAAACTATCGACCAACCAATTAACCAACCAATCAACCAACTAACTAGACAGCCAGCCAACCAACCCTGCCAGGCAGCCAACAAACAAAACCCTACCACCCGCTCGCCCACCAAGCAAGAAACAGCCAGCCAGCCAACCTATCGACCAACCAATTAACCAACCAACCAACCAACTAACTAGACAGCCAGCCAACCAACCCTGCCAGGCAGCCAACAAACCAAACCCTACCACCCGCTCGCCCACCAAGCCAGAAACAGCCAGCCAGCCAACCTATCGACCAACCAATTAACCAACCAACCAACCAACTAACTAGACAGCCAGCCAACCAACCTTGCCAGGCAGCCAACAAACCAAACCCTACCACCCGCTCGCCCACCAAGCCAGAAACAGCCAGCCAGCCAACCTATCGACCAACCAATTAACCAACCAACCAAACCAACTAACTAGACAGCCAGCCAACAAACCCTGCCAGGCAGCCAACAAACCAAACCCTACCACCTGCTCGCCCACCAAGCCAGAAACAGCCAGCCAGCCAACCTATCGATCAACCAATTAACCAACCAACCAACCAACTAACTAGACAGCCAGCCAACCAAACCTGCCAGGCAGCCAGCAAACCAAACCCTACCACCCGCTCGCCCACCAAGCCAGAAACAGCCATCCAGCCAAACTATCGACCAACCAATTAACCAACCAATCAACCAACTAACTAGACAGCCAGCCAACCAACCCTGCCAGGCAGCCAACAAACAAAACCCTACCACCCGCTCGCCCACCAAGCAAGAAACAGCCAGCCAGCCAACCTATCGACCAACCAATTAACCAACCAACCAACCAACTAACTAGACAGCCAGCCAACCAACCCTGCCAGGCAGCCAACAAACCAAACCCTACCACCCGCTCGCCCACCAAGCCAGAAACAGCCAGCCAGCCAACCTATCGACCAACCAATTAACCAACCAACCAACCAACTAACTAGAGAGCCAGCCAACCAACCCTGCCAGGCAGCCAACAAACCAAACCCTACCACCCGCTCGCCCACCAAGCCAGAAACAGCCATCCAGCCAAACTATCGACCAACCAATTAACCAACCAATCAACCAACTAACTAGACAGCCAGCCAACCAACCCTGCCAGGCAGCCAACAAACAAAACCCTACCACCCGCTCGCCCACCAAGCAAGAAACAGCCAGCCAGCCAACCTATCGACCAACCAATTAACCAACCAACCAACCAACTAACTAGACAGCCAGCCAACCAACCCTGCCAGGCAGCCAACAAACCAAACCCTACCACCCACTCGCCCACCAAGCCAGAAACAGCCAGCCAGCCAACCTATCGACCAACCAATTAACCAACCAACCAACCAACTAACTAGACAGCCAGCCAACCAACCTTGCCAGGCAGCCAACAAACCAAACCCTACCACCCGCTCGCCCACCAAGCCAGAAGCAGCCAGACAGCCAACCTATCGACCAACCAATTAACCAACCAACGAACCAACTAACTAGACAGCCAGCCAACAAACCCTGCCAGGCAGCCAACAAACCAAACCCTACCACCTGCTCGCCCACCAAGCCAGAAACAGCCAGCCAGCCAACCTCTCGACCAACCAATTAATCAACCAACCAACCAACTAACTAGACAGCCAGTCAACCAACCTTGCCAGGCAGCCAACAAACCAAACCCTACCACCCGCTCGCCCACCAAGCAAGAAACAGCCAGCCAGCCAACCTATCGACCAACCAATTAACCAACCAACCAACCAACTAACTAGACAGCCAGCCAACCAACCCTGCCAGGCAGCCAACAAACCAAACCCTACCACCCGCTCGCCCACCAAGCCAGAAACAGCCAGCCAGCCAACCTATCGACCAACCAATTAACCAACCAAACAACCAACTAACTAGACAGCCAGCCAACCAACCTTGCCAGGCAGCCAACAAACCAAACCCTACCACCCGCTCGCCCACCAAGCCAGAAACAGCCAGCCAGCCAACCTATCGACCAACCAATTAACCAACCAACCAACCAATTAACTAGACAGCCAGACAACCAACCCTGCCATGCAGCCAACAAACCAAACCCTACCTCCCGCTCGTCCACCAAGCCAGAAACAGCGAGCCAGTCAACCTATCGACCAACCAGTTAACCAACCAACCAACCAACTAACTAGACAGCCAGCCAACTAACCCTGCAAGGCAGCTAACAAACCAAACCCTACCACCCGCTCGCCCACCAAGCCAGAAACAGCCATCCAGCCAGCCTATCGACCAACCAATTAACCAACCAACCAACCAACTAACTAGACAGCCAGCCAACCAACCCTGCCAGGCAGCCAACAAACCAAACCCTACCACCTGCTCGCCCACCAAGCCAGAAACAGCCAGCCAGCCAACCTATCGACCAACCAATTAACCAACCAACCAACCAACTAACTAGAGAGCCAGCCAACCAACCCTGCCAGGCAGCCAACAAACCAAACCCTACCACCCGCTCGCCCACCAAGCCAGAAACAGCCAGCCAGCCAACCTATCGATCAACCAATTAACCAACCAACCAACCAACCAACTAACTAGACAGCCAGCCAACCAAACCTGCCAGGTAGCCTGCAAACCAAACCCTACCACCCGCTCGCCCACCAAGCCAGAAACAGCCATCCAGCCAAACTATCGACCAACCAATTAACCAACCAATCAACCAACTAACTAGACAGCCAGCCAACCAACCCTGCCAGGCAGCCAACAAACCAAACCCTACCACCCGCTCGCCCACCAAGCAAGAAACAGCCAGCCAGCCAACCTATCGACCAACCAATTAATCAACCAACCAACCAACTAACTAGACAGCCAGCCAACAAACCAAACCCTACCACCTGCTCGCCCACCAAGCCAGAAACAGCCAGCCAGCCAACCTATCGACCAACCAATTAACCAACCAACCAACCAACTAACTAGACAGCCAGCCAACCAACCTTGCCAGGCAGCCAACAAACCAAACCCTACCACCCGCTCGCCCACCAAGCCAGAAACAGCCAGCCAGCCAACCTATCGACCAACCAATTAACCAACCAACCAACCAACTAACTAGACAGCCAGCCAACAAACCCTGCCAGGCAGCCAACAAACCAAACCCTACCACCTGCTCGCCCACCAAGCCAGAAACAGCCAGCCAGCCAACCTATCGATCAACCAATTAACCAACCAACCAACCAACTAACTAGACAGCCAGCCAACCAAACCTGCCAGGCAGCCAGCAAACCAAACCCTACCACCCGCTCGCCCACCAAGCCAGAAACAGCCATCCAGCCAAACTATCGACCAACCAATTAACCAACCAATCAACCAACTAACTAGACAGCCAGCCAACCAACCCTGCCAGGCAGCCAACAAACAAAACCCTACCACCCGCTCGCCCACCAAGCAAGAAACAGCCAGCCAGCCAACCTATCGACCAACCAATTAACCAACCAACCAACCAACTAACTAGACAGCCAGCCAACCAACCCTGCCAGGCAGCCAACAAACCAAACCCTACCACCCGCTCGCCCACCAAGCCAGAAACAGCCAGCCAGCCAACCTATCGACCAACCAATTAACCAACCAACCAACCAACTAACTAGACAGCCAGCCAACCAACCTTGCCAGGCAGCCAACAAACCAAACCCTACCACCCGCTCGCCCACCAAGCCAGAAACAGCCAGCCAGCCAACCTATCGACCAACCAATTAACCAACCAACCAACCAACTAACTAGACAGCCAGCCAACCAACCTTGCCAGGCAGCCAACAAACCAAACCCTACAACCTGCTCGCCCACCAAGCCATAAACAGCCAGCCAGCCAACCTATCGACCAACCAATTAATCAACCAACCAACCAACTAACTAGACAGCCAGTCAACCAACCTTGCCAGGCAGCCAACAAACCAAACCCTACCACCCGCTCGCCCACCAAGCCAGAAACAGCCAGCCAGCCAACCTATCGACCAACCAGTTAACCAACCAACCAACCAACTAACTAGACAGCCAGCCAACTAACCCTGCAAGGCAGCTAACAAACCAAACCCTACCACCCGCTCGCCCACCAAGCCAGAAACAGCCATCCAGCCAACCTATCGACCAACCAATTAACCAACCAACCAACCAACTAACTAGACAGCCAGCCAACCAACCCTGCCAGGCAGCCAACAAACCAAACCCTACCACCTGCTCGCCCACCAAGCCAGAAACAGCCAGCCAGCCAACCTATCGACCAACCAATTAACCAACCAACCAACCAACTAACTAGAGAGCCAGCCAACCAACCCTGCCAGGCAGCCAACAAACCAAACCCTACCACCCGCTCGCCCACCAAGCCAGAAACAGCCATCCAGCCAAACTATCGACCAACCAATTAACCAACCAATCAACCAACTAACTAGACAGCCAGCCAACCAACCCTGCCAGGCAGCCAACAAACAAAACCCTACCACCCGCTCGCCCACCAAGCAAGAAACAGCCAGCCAGCCAACCTATCGACCAACCAATTAACCAACCAACCAACCAACTAACTAGACAGCCAGCCAACCAACCCTGCCAGGCAGCCAACAAACCAAACCCTACCACCCGCTCGCCCACCAAGCCAGAAACAGCCAGCCAGCCAACCTATCGACCAACCAATTAACCAACCAACCAACCAACTAACTAGACAGCCAGCCAACCAACCTTGCCAGGCAGCCAACAAACCAAACCCTACCACCCGCTCGCCCACCAAGCCAGAAACAGCCAGACAGCCAACCTATCGACCAACCAATTAACCAACCAACGAACCAACTAACTAGACAGCCAGCCAACAAACCCTGCCAGGCAGCCAACAAACCAAACCCTACCACCTGCTCGCCCACCAAGCCAGAAACAGCCAGCCAGCCAACCTATCGACCAACCAATTAACCAACCAACCAACCAACTAACTAGAGAGCCAGCCAACCAACCCTGCCAGGCAGCCAACAAACCAAACCCTACCACCCGCTCGCCCACCAAGCCAGAAACAGCCAGCCAGCCAACCTATCGATCAACCAATTAACCAACCAACCAACCAACTAACTAGACAGCCAGCCAACCAAACCTGCCAGGCAGCCTGCAAACCAAACCCTACCACCCGCTCGCCCACCAAGCCAGAAACAGCCATCCAGCCAAACTATCGACCAACCAATTAACCAACCAATCAACCAACTAACTAGACAGCCAGCCAACCAACCCTGCCAGGCAGCCAACAAACAAAACCCTACCACCCGCTCGCCCACCAAGCAAGAAACAGCCAGCCAGCCAACCTATCGACCAACCAATTAACCAACCAACCAACCAACTAACTAGACAGCCAGCCAACCAACCCTGCCAGGCAGCCAACAAACCAAACCCTACCACCCGCTCGCCCACCAAGCCAGAAACAGCCAGCCAGCCAACCTATCGACCAACCAATTAACCAACCAACCAACCAACCAACTAACTAGACAGCCAGCCAACCAACCTTGCCAGGCAGCCAACAAACCAAACCCTACCACCCGCTCGCCCACCAAGCCAGAAACAGCCAGCCAGCCAACCTATCGACCAACCAATTAACCAACCAACCAACCAACTAACTAGACAGCCAGCCAACAAACCCTGCCAGGCAGCCAACAAACCAAACCCTACCACCTGCTCGCCCACCAAGCCAGAAACAGCCAGCCAGCCAACCTATCGATCAACCAATTAACCAACCAACCAACCAACTAACTAGACAGCCAGCCAACCAAACCTGCCAGGCAGCCAGCAAACCAAACCCTACCACCCGCTCGCCCACCAAGCCAGAAACAGCCATCCAGCCAAACTATCGACCAACCAATTAACCAACCAATCAACCAACTAACTAGACAGCCAGCCAACCAACCCTGCCAGGCAGCCAACAAACAAAACCCTACCACCCGCTCGCCCACCAAGCAAGAAACAGCCAGCCAGCCAACCTATCGACCAACCAATTAACCAACCAACCAACCAACTAACTAGACAGCCAGCCAACCAACCCTGCCAGGCAGCCAACAAACCAAACCCTACCACCCGCTCGCCCACCAAGCCAGAAACAGCCAGCCAGCCAACCTATCGACCAACCAATTAACCAACCAACCAACCAACTAACTAGAGAGCCAGCCAACCAACCTTGCCAGGCAGCCAACAAACCAAACCCTACCACCCGCTCGCCCACCAAGCCAGAAACAGCCAGCCAGCCAACCTATCGACCAACCAATTAACCAACCAACGAACCAACTAACTAGACAGCCAGCCAACAAACCCTGCCAGGCAGCCAACAAACCAAACCCTACCACCTGCTCGCCCACCAAGCCAGAAACAGCCAGCCAGCCAACCTATCGACCAACCAATTAATCAACCAACCAACCAACTAACTAGACAGCCAGTCAACCAACCTTGCCAGGCAGCCAACAAACCAAACCCTACCACCCGCTCGCCCACCAAGCCAGAAACAGCCAGCCAGCCAACCTATCGACCAACCAATTAACCAACCAACCAACCAACTAACTAGACAGCCAGCCAACCAACCCTGCCAGGCAGCCAACAAACCAAACCCTACCACCTGCTCGCCCACCAAGCCAGAAACAGCCAGCCAGCCAACCTATCGACCAACCAATTAATCAACCAACCAACCAACTAACTAGACAGCCAGCCAACAAACCAAACCCTACCACCTGCTCGCCCACCAAGCCAGAAACAGCCAGCCAGCCAACCTATCGACCAACCAATTAATCAACCAACCAACCAACTAACTAGACAGCCAGCCAACCAACCTTGCCAGGCAGCCAACAAACCAAACCCTACCACCCGCTCGCCCACCAAGCCAGAAACAGCCAGCCAGCCAACCTATCGACCAACCAATTAACCAACCAACCAACTAACTAGACAGCCAGAGAACAAACCCTGCCAGGCAGCCAACAAACCAAACCCTACCACCCGCTCGCCCACCAAGCCAGAAACAGCCAGTCAGCCAACCTATCGACCAACCAATTAACCAACCAACCAACTAACTAGACAGCCAGCCAACCAACCCTGCCAGGCAGCCAACAAACCAAACCCTACCACCCGCTCGCCCACCAAGCCAGAAACACCCAGCCAGCCAACCTATCGACCAACCAATTAACCAACCAACCAACCAACTAACTAGACAGCCAGCCAACCAACCTTGCCAGGCAGCCAACAAACCAAACCCTACCACCCGCTCGCCCACCAAGCCAGAAAGAGCCAGTCAGCCAACCTATCGACCAACCAATTAACCAACCAACCAACCAACTAACTAGACAGCCAGCCAATCAACCCTGCCAGGCAGCCAACAAACCAAACCCTACCACCCGCTCGCCCACCAAGCCAGAAACAGCCAGCCAGCCAACCTATCGACCAAACAATTAACCAACCAACCAACCAAATAACTAGACAGCCAGCCAACCAACCCTGCCAGGCAGCCAACAAACCAAACCCTGAAACCCGCTCGCCCACCAAGCCAGAAACAGCCAGCCAACCAACCTTGCCAGGCAGCCAACAAACCAAACCCTACCACCCGCTCGCCCACCAAGCCAGAAAGAGCCAGCCAGCCAACCTATCGACCAACCAATTAACCAACCAACCAACCAACTAACTAGACAGCCAGCCAACCAACCCTGCCAGGCAGCCAACAAACCAAACCCTACCACCCGCTCGCCCACCAAGCCAGAAACAGCCAGCCAGCCAACCTATCGACCAAACAATTAACCAACCAACCAACCAAATAACTAGACAGCCAGCCAACCAACCCTGCCAGGCAGCCAACAAACCAAACCCTGAAACCCGCTCGCCCCCCAAGCAAGAAACAGCCAGCCAACCAACCCTGCCAGGCAGCCAACAAACCAAACCCTACCACCCGCTCGCCCACCAAGCCAGAAACAGACAGCCAGCCAACCTATCGATCAACCAATTAACCAACCAACCAACCAACTAACTAGACAGCCAGCCAACCAACCCTGCCAGGCAGCCAGCAAACCAAACCCTACCACCCGCTCGCCCACCAAGCAAGAAACAGCCAGCCAGCCAACCTATCGACCAACCAATTAACCAACCAACCAACCAACTAACTAGACAGCCAGCCAACCAACCCTGCCAGGCAGCTAACAAACCAAACACTACCACCCGCTCGCCCAACAAGCCAGAAACAGCCAGCCAGCCAACCTATCGACCAACCAATTAACCAACCAACCAACCAATTAACTAGACAGCCAGACAACCAACCCTGCCATGCAGCCAACAAACCAAACCCTACCTCCCGCTCGCCCACCAAGCCAGAAACAGCGAGCCAGTCAACCTATCGACCAACCAGTTAACCAACCAACCAACCAACTAACTAGACAGCCAGCCAACTAACCCTGCAAGGCAGCTAACAAACCAAACCCTACCACCCGCTCGCCCACCAAGCCAGAAACAGCCATCCAGCCAACCTATCGACCAACCAATTAACCAACCAACCAACCAACTAACTAGACAGCCAGCCAACCAACCCCGCCAGGCAGCCAACAAACCAAACCCTACCACCTGCTCGCCCACCAAGCCAGAAACAGCCAGCCAGCCAACCTATCGACCAACCAATTAACCAACCAACAAACCAATTAACTAGAGAGCCAGCCAACCAACCCTGCCAGGCAGCCAACAAACCAAACCCTACCACCCGCTCGCCCACCAAGCCAGAAACAGCCAGCCAGCCAACCTATCGATCAACCAATTAACCAACCAACCAACCAACTAACTAGACAGCCAGCCAACCAAACCTGCCAGGCAGCCAGCAAGCCAAACCCTACCACCCGCTCGCCCACCAAGCCAGAAACAGCCATCCAGCCAAACTATCGACCAACCAATTAACCAACCAATCAACCAACTAACTAGACAGCCAGCCAACCAACCCTGCCAGGCAGCCAACAAACAAAACCCTACCACCCGCTCGCCCACCAAGCAAGAAACAGCCAGCCAGCCAACCTATCGACCAACCAATTAACCAACCAACCAACCAACTAACTAGACAGCCAGCCAACCAACCCTGCCAGGCAGCCAACAAACCAAACCCTACCACCCGCTCGCCCACCAAGCCAGAAACAGCCAGCCAGCCAACCTATCGACCAACCAGTTAACCAACCAACCAACCAACTAACTAGACAGCCAGCCAACTAACCCTGCAAGGCAGCTAACAAACCAAACCGTACCACCCGCTCGCCCACCAAGCCAGAAACAGCCACTCAGCCAACCTATCGACCAACCAATTATCCAACCAACCAACCAACTAACTAGACAGCCAGCCAACCAACCCTGCCAGGCAGCCATCAAACCAAACCCTACCACCTGCTCGCCCACCAATCCAGAAACAGCCAGCCAGCCAACCTATCGACCAACCAATTAACCAACCAACCAACCAACTAACTAGACAGCCAGCCAACCAACCTTGCCAGGCAGCCAACAAACCAAACCCTACCACCCGCTCGCCCACCAAGCCAGAAACAGCCAGCCAGCCAACCTATCGACCAACCAATTAACCAACCAACCAACAAACTAACTAGACAGCCAGCCAACAAACCCTGCCAGGCAGCCAACAAACCAAACCCTACCACCCGCTCGCCCACCAAGCCAGAAACAGCCAGTCAGCCAACCTATCGAACAATCAATTAACCAACCAACCAACTAACTAGACAGCCAGCCAACCAACCCTGCCAGGCAGCCAACAAACCAAACCCTTCCACCCGCTCGCCCACCAAGCCAGAAACAGCCAGCCAGCCAACCTATCGACCAACCAATTAACCAACCAACCAACCAACTAACTAGACAGTCAGCCAACCAACCTTGCCAGGCAGCCAACAAACCAAACCCTACCACCCGCTCGCCCACCAAGCCAGAAACAGCCAGCCAGCCAACCTATCGACCAACCAATTAACCAACCAACCAACCAACTAACTAGACAGCCAGCCAACAATCCTGCCAGGCAGCCAACAAACCAAACCCTACCACCCGCTCGCCCACCAAGCCAGAAACAGCCAGTCAGCCAACCTATCGACCAACCAATTAACCAACCAACCAACTAACTAGACAGCCAGCCAACCAACCCTGCCAGGCAGCCAACAAACCAAACCCTACCACCCGCTCGCCCACCAAGCCAGAAACAGCCAGCCAGCCAACCTATCGACCAACCAATTAACCAACCAACCAACCAACTAACTAGACAGCCAGCCAACCAACCTTGCCAGGCAGCCAAAAAACCAAACCCTACCACCCGCTCGCCCACCAAGCCAGAAACAGCCAGCCAGCCAACCTATCGACCAACCAATTAACCAACCAACCAACCAACTAACTAGACAGCCTGACAACCAGCCCTGCCAGGCAGCCAACAAACCAAACTCTACCACCCGCTCGCCCACCAAGCCAGAAACAGCCAGCCAGCCAACCTATCGACCAACCAGTTAACCAACCAACCAACCAACTAACTAGACAGCCAGCCAAACCAACCTTGCCAGGCAGCCAACAAACCAAACCCTACCACCCGCTCGCCCACCAAGCCAGAAACAGCCAGCCAGCCAACCTATCGACCAACCAATTAACCAACCAACCGACCAAATAACTAGACAGCCAGCCAACCAACCCTGCCAGGCAACCAACAAACCAAACCCTGAAACCCACTCGCCCACCATGCCAGAAACAGCCAGCCAACCAACCCTGCCAGGCAGCCAACAAACCAAACCCTACCACCCGCTCGCCCACCAAGCCAGAAACAGACAGCCAGCCAACCTATCGACCAACCAATTAACCAACCAACCAACCAACTAACTAGACAGCCAGCCAACCAACCCTGCCAGGCAGCCAATAAACCAAACCCTACCACCTGCTCGCCCACCAAGCCAGAAACAGGCAGCCAGCCAACCTATCGGCCAACCAATTAACCAACCAACCAACCAACTAACTAGAGAGCCAGCCAACCAACATTGCCAGGCAGCCAACAAAACAAACCCTACCACCCGCTCGCCCACCAAGCCAGAAACAGCCAGCCAGCCAACCTATCGATCAACCAATTAACTAACCAACCAACCAACTAACTAGACAGCCAGCCAACCAACCCTGCCAGGCAGCCAACAAACCAAACCCTACCACCCGCTCGCCCACCAAGCCAGAAACAGCCAGCCAGCCAACCTATCGACCAACCAATTAACCAACCAACCAACCAACTAACTAGACAGCCAGCCAACCAACCTTGCCAGGCAGCCAACAAACCAAACCCTACCACCCGCTCGCACACCAAGCCAGAAAGAGCCAGCCAACCAACCTATCGACCAACCAATTAACCAACCAACCAATCAACTAACTAGACAGCCAGCCAAAAAACCCTGCCAGGCAGCCAACAAACCAAACCCTACCACCTGCTCGCCCACCAAGCCAGAAACAGCCAGCCAGCCAACCTATCGATCAACCAATTAACCAACCAACCAACCAACTAACTAGACAGCCAGCCAACCAAACCTGCCAGGCAGCCAGCAAACCAAACCCTACCACCCGCTCGCCCACCAAGCCAGAAACAGCCAGCCAGCCAACCTATCGACCAACCAGTTAACCAACCAACCAACCAACTAACTAGACAGCCAGCCAACTAACCCTGCAAGGCAGCTAACAAACCAAACCGTACCACCCGCTCGCCCACCAAGCCAGAAACAGCCAGTCAGCCAACCTATCGACCAACCAATTATCCAACCAACCAACCAACTAACTAGACAGCCAGCCAACCAACCCTGCCAGGCAGCCATCAAACCAAACCCTACCACCTGCTCGCCCACCAATCCAGAAACAGCCAGCCAGCCAACCTATCGACCAACCAATTAACCAACCAACCAACCAACTAACTAGACAGCCAGCCAACCAACCTTGCCAGGCAGCCAACAAACCAAACCCTACCACCCGCTCGCCCACCAAGCCAGAAACAGCCAGCCAGCCAACCTATCGACCAACCAATTAACCAACCAACCAACAAACTAACTAGACAGCCAGCCAACAATCCTGCCAGGCAGCCAACAAACCAAACCCTACCACCCGCTCGCCCACCAAGCCAGAAACAGCCAGTCAGCCAACCTATCGACCAACCAATTAACCAACCAACCAACTAACTAGACAGCCAGCCAACCAACCCTGCCAGGCAGCCAACAAACCAAACCCTACCACCCGCTCGCCCACCAAGCCAGAAACAGCCAGCCAGCCAACCTATCGACCAACCAATTAACCAACCAACCAACCAACTAACTAGACAGCCAGCCAACCAACCTTGCCAGGCAGCCAACAAACCAAACCCTACCACCCGCTCGCCCACCAAGCCAGAAACAGCCAGCCAGCCAACCTATCGACCAACCAATTAACCAACAAACCAACCAACTAACTAGACAGCCTGACAACCAGCCCTGCCAGGCAGCCAACAAACCAAACTCTACCACCCGCTCGCCCACCAAGCCAGAAACAGCCAGCCAGCCAACCTATCGACCAACCAGTTAACCAACCAACCAACCAACTAACTAGACAGCCAGCCAAACCAACCTTGCCAGGCAGCCAACAAACCAAACCCTACCACCCGCTCGCCCACCAAGCCAGAAACAGCCAGCCAGCCAACCTTTCGACCAACCAATTAACCAACCAACCGACCAAATAACTAGACAGCCAGCCAACCAACCCTGCCAGGCAACCAACAAACCAAACCCTGAAACCCACTCGCCCACCATGCCAGAAACAGCCAGCCAACCAACCCTGCCAGGCAGCCAACAAACCAAACCCTACCACCCGCTCGCCCACCAAGCCAGAAACAGACAGCCAGCCAACCTATCGACCAACCAATTAACCAACCAACCAACCAACTAACTAGACAGCCAGCCAACCAACCCTGCCAGGCAGCCAACAAACCAAACCCTACCACCTGCTCGCCCACCAAGCAAGAAACAGCCAGCCAGCCAACCTATCGACCAACCAATTAACCAACCAACCAACCAACTAACTAGAGAGCCAGCCAACCAACCCTGCCAGGCAGCCAACAAACCAAACCCTACCACCCGCTCGAATACCAAGCCAGAAACAGCCAGCCAGCCAACCTATCGATCAACCAATTAAACAACCAACCAACCAACTAACTAGACAGCCAGCCAACCAACCCTGCCAGGCAGCCAACAAACCAAACCCTACCACCCGCTCGCCCACCAAGCCAGAAACAGCCAGCCAGCCAACCTATCGACCAACCAATTAACCAACCAACCAACCAACTAACTAGACAGCCAGCCAACCAACCCTGCCAGGCAGCCAACAAACCAAACCCTACCACCTGCTCGCCCACCAAGCCAGAAACAGCCATCAAGCCAACCTATCGACCAACCAATTAGCCAACCAACCAACCAACTCACTAGACAGCCAGCCAACCAACCCTGCCAGGCAGCCAAGAAACCAAACCCTACCACCCGCTCGCCCACCAAGCCAGAAACAGCCATCCAGCCAACCTATCGACCAACCAATTAACCAACCAACCAACCAATTAACTAGACAGCCAGCCAACCAACCCTGCCATGCAGCCAACAAACCAAACCCTACCACCCGCTCGCCCACCAAGTCAGAAACAGCGAGCCAGCCAACCTATCGACCAACCAGTTAACCAACCAACCAACCAACTAACTAGACAGCAAGCCAACTAACCCTGCAAGGCAGCTAACAAACCAAACCCTACCACCCGCTCGCCCACCAAGCCAGAAACAGCCAGTCAGCCAACCTATCGACCAACCAATTAACCAACCAACCAACCAACTAACTAGACAGCCAGCCAACCAACCCTGCCAGGCAGCCAACAAACCAAACCCTACCACCCGCTCGCCCACCAAGCCAGAAACAGCCAGCCAGCCAACCTACTGACCAACCAATTAACCAACCAACCAACCAACTAACTAGACAGCCTGCCAACCAAGCTTGCCAGGCAGCCAACAAACCAAACCCTACCACCCGCTCGCCCACCAAGCCAGAAACAGACAGCCAGCCAACCTATCGACCAACCAATTAACCAACCAACCAACCAACTAACTAGAGAGCCAGCCAACCAACCCTGCCAGGCAGCCAACAAACAAAACCCTACCACCCGCTCGCCCACCAAGCAAAAAACAGCCAGCCAGCCAACCTATCGACCAACCAATTAACCAACCAACCAACCAACTAACTAGAGAGCCAGCCAACCAACCCTGCCAGGCAGCCAACAAACAAAACCCTACCACCCGCTCGCCCACCAAGCAAGAAACAGCCAGCCAGCCAACCTATCGACCAACCAATTAACCAACCAACCAACCAACTAACTAGACAGCCAGCCAACCAACCCTGCCAGGCAGCCAACAAACCAAACCCTACCACCCGCTCGCCCACCAAGCCAGAAACAGCCAGCCAGCCAACCTATCGACCAACCAATTAACCAACCAACCAACCAACTAACTAGACAGCCAGCCAACCAACCTTGCCAGGCAGCCAACAAACCAAACCCTACCACCCGCTCGCCCACCAAGCCAGAAACAGCCAGCCAGCCAACCTATCGACCAACCAATTAACCAACCAACCAACCAACTAACTAGACAGCCAGCCAAAAAACCCTGCCAGGCAGCCAACAAACCAAACCCTACCACCCGCTCGCCCACCAAGCCAGAAACAGCCAGCCAGCCAACCTATCGACAAACCAGTTAACCAACCAACCAACCAACTAACTAGACAGCCAGCCAACTAACCCTGCAAGGCAGCTAACAAACCAAACCGTACCACCCGCTCGCCCACCAAGCCAGAAACAGCCAGTCAGCCAACCTATCGACCAACCAGTTATCCAACCAACCAACCAACTAACTAGACAGCCAGCCAACCAACCCTGCCAGGCAGCCATCAAACCAAACCGTACCACCCGCTCGCCCACCAAGCCAGAAACAGCCAGCCAGCCAACCTATCGACCAACCAATTAACCAACCAACCAACCAACTAACTAGACAGCCAGCCAACCAACCTTGCCAGGCAGCCAACAAACCAAACCCTACCACCCGCTCGCCCACCAAGCCAGAAACAGCCAGCCAGCCAACCTATCGACCAACCAATTAACCAACCAACCAACAAACTAACTAGACAGCCAGCCAACAAACCCTGCCAGGCAGCCAACAAACCAAACCCTACCACCCGCTCGCCCACCAAGCCAGAAACAGCCAGTCAGCCAACCTATCGAACAATCAATTAACCAACCAACCAACTAACTAGACAGCCAGCCAACCAACCCTGCCAGGCAGCCAACAAACCAAACCCTTCCACCCGCTCGCCCACCAAGCCAGAAACAGCCAGCCAGCCAACCTATCGACCAACCAATTAACCAACCAACCAACCAACTAACTAGACAGTCAGCCAACCAACCTTGCCAGGCAGCCAACAAACCAAACCCTACCACCCGCTCGCAAACCAAGCCAGAAACAGCCAGCCAGCCAACCTATCGACCAACCAATTAACCAACCAACCGACCAAATAACTAGACAGCCAGCCAACCAACCCTGCCAGGCAACCAACAAACCAAACCCTGAAACCCACTCGCCCACCATGCCAGAAACAGCCAGCCAACCAACCCTGCCAGGCAGCCAACAAACCAAACCCTACCACCCGCTCGCCCACCAAGCCAGAAACAGACAGCCAGCCAACCTATCGACCAACCAATTAACCAACCAACCAACCAACTAACTAGACAGCCAGCCAACCAACCCTGCCAGGCAGCCAATAAACCAAACCCTACCACCTGCTCGCCCACCAAGCCAGAAACAGGCAGCCAGCCAACCTATCGGCCAACCAATTAACCAACCAACCAACCAACTAACTAGAGAGCCAGCCAACCAACATTGCCAGGCAGCCAACAAAACAAACCCTACCACCCGCTCGCCCACCAAGCCAGAAACAGCCAGCCAGCCAACCTATCGATCAACCAATTAACTAACCAACCAACCAACTAACTAGACAGCCAGCCAACCAACCCTGCCAGGCAGCCAACAAACCAAACCCTACCACCTGCTCGCCCACCAAGCCAGAATCAGCCAGCCAGCCAACCTATCGACCAACCAATTAACCAACCAAACAACCAACTAACTAGAGAGCCAGCCAACCAACCCTGCCAGGCAGCCAACAAACCAAACCCTACCACCCGCTCGAATACCAAGCCAGAAACAGCCAGCCAGCCAACCTATCGATCAACCAATTAAACAACCAACCAACCAACTAACTAGACAGCCAGCCAACCAACCCTGCCAGGCAGCCAACAAACCAAACCCTACCACCCGCTCGCCCACCAAGCCAGAAACAGCCAGCCAGCCAACCTATCGACCAACCAATTAACCAACCAACCAACCAACTAACTAGACAGCCAGCCAACCAACCCTGCCAGGCAGCCAACAAACCAAACCCTACCACCTGCTCGCCCACCAAGCCAGAAACAGCCATCAAGCCAACCTATCGACCAACCAATTAGCCAACCAACCAACCAACTCACTAGACAGCCAGCCAACCAACCCTGCCAGGCAGCCAAGAAACCAAACCCTACCACCCGCTCGCCCACCAAGCCAGAAACAGCCATCCAGCCAACCTATCGACCAACCAATTAACCAACCAACCAACCAATTAACTAGACAGCCAGCCAACCAACCCTGCCATGCAGCCAACAAACCAAACCCTACCACCCGCTCGCCCACCAAGCCAGAAACAGCGAGCCAGCCAACCTATCGACCAACCAGTTAACCAACCAACCAACCAACTAACTAGACAGCAAGCCAACTAACCCTGCAAGGCAGCTAACAAACCAAACCCTACCACCCGCTCGCCCACCAAGCCAGAAACAGCCAGTCAGCCAACCTATCGACCAACCAATTAACCAACCAACCAACTAACTAGACAGCCAGCCAACCAACCCTGCCAGGCAGCCAACAAACCAAACCCTACCACCCGCTCGCCCACCAAGCCAGAAACAGCCAGCCAGCCAACCTACTGACCAACCAATTAACCAACCAACCAACCAACTAACTAGACAGCCTGCCAACCAAGCTTGCCAGGCAGCCAACAAACCAAACCCTACCACCCGCTCGCCCACCAAGCCAGAAACAGCCAGCCAGCCAACCTATCGACCAAACAATTAAATAACCAACCGACCAAATAACTAGACAGCCAGCCAACCAACCCTGCCAGGCAGCCAACAAACCAAACCCTACCACCCGCTCGCCCACCAAGCCAGAAACAGACAGCCAGCCAACCTATCGACCAACCAATTAACCAACCAACCAACCAACTAACTAGACAGCCAGTCAACCAACCCTGCCAGGCAGCCAACAAACCAAACCCTACCACCCGCTCGCCCACCAAGCCAGAAACAGCCAGTCAACCAACCCTGCAAGGCAGCCAACAAACCAAACCCTACCACCCGCTCGCCCACCAAGCCAGAAACAGACAGCCAGCCAACCTATCGACCAACCAATTAACCAACCAACCAACCAACTAACTAGACAGCCAGTCAACCAACCCTGCCAGGCAGCCAACAAACCAAACCCTACCACCTGCTCGCCCACCAAGCAAAAAACAGCCAGCCAGCCAACCTATCGACCAACCAATTAACCAACCAACCAACCAACTAACTAGAGAGCCAGCCAACCAACCCTGCCAGGCAGCCAACAAACAAAACCCTACCACCCGCTCGCCCACCAAGCAAGAAACAGCCAGCCAGCCAACCTATCGACCAACCAATTAACCAACCAACCAACCAACTAACTAGACAGCCAGCCAACCAACCCTGCCAGGCAGCCAACAAACCAAACCCTACCACCCGCTCGCCCACCAAGCCAGAAACAGCCAGCCAGCCTATCGACCAACCAATTAACCAACCAACCAACCAACTAACTAGACAGCCAGCCAACCAACCTTGCCAGGCAGCCAACAAACCAAACCCTACCACCCGCTCGCCCACCAAGCCAGAAACAGCCAGCCAGCCAACCTATCGACCAACCAATTAACCAACCAACCAACCAACTAACTAGACAGCCAGCCAAAAAACCCTGCCAGGCAGCCAACAAACCAAACCCTACCACCTGCTCGCCCACCAAGCCAGAAACAGCCAGCCAGCCAACCTATAGATCAACCAATTAACCAACCAACCAACCAACTAACTAGACAGCCAGCCAACCAAACCTGCCAGGCAGCCACCAAACCAAACCCTACCACCCGCTCGCCCACCAAGCCAGAAACAGCCAGCCAGCCAACCTATCGACCAACCAGTTAACCAACCAACCAACCAACTAACTAGACAGCCAGCCAACCAACCTTGCCAGGCAGCCAACAAACCAAACCCTACCACCCGCTCGCCCACCAAGCCAGAAACAGCCAGCCAGCCAACCTATCGACCAACCAACCAACCAACCAACCAACTAACTAGACAGCCAGCCAACAAACCCTGCCAGGCAGCCAACAAACCAAACCCTACCACCCGCTCGCCCACCAAGCCAGAAACAGCCAGTCAGCCAACCTATCGAACAATCAATTAACCAACCAACCAACTAACTAGACAGCCAGCCAACCAACCCTGCCAGGCAGCCAACAAACCAAACCCTAACACCCGCTCGCCCACCAAGCCAGAAACAGCCAGCCAGCCAACCTATCGACCAACCAATTAACCAACCAACCAACCAACTAACTAGACAGTCAGCCAACCAACCTTGCCAGGCAGCCAACAAACCAAACCCTACCACCCGCTCGCCCACCAAGCCAGAAACAGCCAGCCAGCCAACCTATCGACCAACCAATTAACCAACCAACCAACCAACTAACTAGACAGCCAGCCAACAATCCTGCCAGGCAGCCAACAAACCAAACCCTACCACCCGCTCGCCCACCAAGCCAGAAACAACCAGTCAGCCAACCTATCGACCAACCAATTAACCAACCAACCAACTAACTAGACAGCCAGCCAACCAACCCTGCCAGGCAGCCAACAAACCAAACCCTACCACCCGCTCGCCCACCAAGCCAGAAACAGCCAGCCAGCCAACCTATCGACCAACCAATTAACCAACCAACCAACCAACTAACTAGACAGCCAGCCAACCAACCTTGCCAGGCAGCCAACAAACCAAACCCTACCACCCGCTCGCCCACCAAGCCAGAAACAGCCAGCCAGCCAACCTATCGACCAACCAATTAACCAACCAACCAACCAACTAACTAGACAGCCAGCCAACCAACCCTGCCAGGCAGCCAACAAACCAAACTCTACCACCCGCTCGCCCACCAAGCCAGAAACAGCCAGCCAGCCAACCTATCGACCAACCAGTTAACCAACCAACCAACCAACTAACTAGACAGCCAGCCAACCAATCTTGCCAGGCAGCCAACAAACCAAACCCTACCATCCGCTCGCCCACCAAGCCAGAAACAGCCAGCCAGCCAACCTATCGACCAACCAATTAACCAACCAACCGACCAAATAACTAGACAGCCAGCCAACCAACCCTGCCAGGCAACCAACAAACCAAACCCTGAAACCCACTCGCCCACCAAGCCAGAAACAGCCAGTCAACCAACCCTGCCAGGCAGCCAACAAACCAAACCCTACCACCCGCTCGCCCACCAAGCCAGAAACAGACAGCCAGCCAACCTATCGACCAACCAATTAACCAACCAACCAACCAACTAACTAGACAGCCAGCCAACCAACCCTGCCAGGCAGCCAATAAACCAAACCCTACCACCTGCTCGCCCACCAAGCCAGAAACAGGCAGCCAGCCAACCTATCGGCCAACCAATTAACCAACCAACCAACCAACTAACTAGAGAGCCAGCCAACCAACATTGCCAGGCAGCCAACAAAACAAACCCTACCACCCGCTCGCCCACCAAGCCAGAAACAGCCAGCCAGCCAACCTATCGATCAACCAATTAACTAACCAACCAACCAACTAACTAGACAGCCAGCCAACCAACCCTGCCAGGCAGCCAACAAACCAAACCCTACCACCTGCTCGCCCACCAAGCCAGAAACAGCCAGCCAGCCAACCTATCGACCAACCAATTAACCAACCAACCAACCAACTAACTAGAGAGCCAGCCAACCAACCCTGCCAGGCAGCCAACAAACCAAACCCTACCACCCGCTCGAATACCAAGCCAGAAACAGCCAGCCAGCCAACCTATCGATCAACCAATTAAACAACCAACCAACCAACTAACTAGACAGCCAGCCAACCAACCCTGCCAGGCAGCCAACAAACCAAACCCTACCACCCGCTCGCCCACCAAGCCAGAAACAGCCAGCCAGCCAACCTATCGACCAACCAATTAACCAACCAACCAACCAACTAACTAGACAGCCAGCCAACCAACCTTGCCAGGCAGCCAACAAACCAAACCCTACCACCCGCTCGCCCACCAAGCCAGAAACAGCCAGCCAGCCAACCTATCGACCAACCAATTAACCAACCAACCAACCAACTAACTAGACAGCCAGCCAACCAACCCTGCCAGGCAGCCAACAAACCAAACTCTACCACCCGCTCGCCCACCAAGCCAGAAACAGCCAGCCAGCCAACCTATCGACCAACCAGTTAACCAACCAACCAACCAACTAACTAGACAGCCAGCCAACCAATCTTGCCAGGCAGCCAACAAACCAAACCCTACCATCCGCTCGCCCACCAAGCCAGAAACAGCCAGCCAGCCAACCTATCGACCAACCAATTAACCAACCAACCGACCAAATAACTAGACAGCCAGCCAACCAACCCTGCCAGGCAACCAACAAACCAAACCCTGAAACCCACTCGCCCACCAAGCCAGAAACAGCCAGTCAACCAACCCTGCCAGGCAGCCAACAAACCAAACCCTACCACCCGCTCGCCCACCAAGCCAGAAACAGACAGCCAGCCAACCTATCGACCAACCAATTAACCAACCAACCAACCAACTAACTAGACAGCCAGCCAACCAACCCTGCCAGGCAGCCAATAAACCAAACCCTACCACCTGCTCGCCCACCAAGCCAGAAACAGGCAGCCAGCCAACCTATCGGCCAACCAATTAACCAACCAACCAACCAACTAACTAGAGAGCCAGCCAACCAACATTGCCAGGCAGCCAACAAAACAAACCCTACCACCCGCTCGCCCACCAAGCCAGAAACAGCCAGCCAGCCAACCTATCGATCAACCAATTAACTAACCAACCAACCAACTAACTAGACAGCCAGCCAACCAACCCTGCCAGGCAGCCAACAAACCAAACCCTACCACCTGCTCGCCCACCAAGCCAGAAACAGCCAGCCAGCCAACCTATCGACCAACCAATTAACCAACCAACCAACCAACTAACTAGAGAGCCAGCCAACCAACCCTGCCAGGCAGCCAACAAACCAAACCCTACCACCCGCTCGAATACCAAGCCAGAAACAGCCAGCCAGCCAACCTATCGATCAACCAATTAAACAACCAACCAACCAACTAACTAGACAGCCAGCCAACCAACCCTGCCAGGCAGCCAACAAATCAAACCCTACCACCCGCTCGCCCACCAAGCCAGAAACAGCCAGCCAGCCAACCTATCGACCAACCAATTAACCAACCAACCAACCAACTAACTAGACAGCCAGCCAACCAACCCTGCCAGGCAGCCAACAAACCAAACCCTACCACCCGCTCGCCCAACAAGCCAGAAACAGCCAGCCAGCCAACCTACTGACCAACCAATTAACCAACCAACCAACCAACTAACTAGACCGCCTGCCAACCAAGCTTGCCAGGCAGCCAACAAACCAAACCCTACCACCCGCTCGCCCACCAAGCCAGAAAGAGCCAGCCAGCCAACCTATCGACCAAACAATTAACCAACCAACCGACCAAATAACTAGACAGCCAGCCAACCAACCCTGCCAGGCAGCCAACAAACCAAACCCTGAAACCCGCTCGCCCACCAAGCCAGAAACAGCCAGTCAACCAACCCTGCAAGGCAGCCAACAAACCAAATCCTACCACCCGCTCGCCCACCAAGCCAGAAACAGACAGCCAGCCAACCTATCGACCAACCAATTAACCAACCAACCAACCAACTAACTAGACAGCCAGTCAACCAACCCTGCCAGGCAGCCAACAAACCAAACCCTACCACCTGCTCGCCCACCAAGCAAAAAACAGCCAGCCAGCCAACCTATCGACCAACCAATTAACCAACCAACCAACCAACTAACTAGAGAGCCAGCCAACCAACCCTGCCAGGCAGCCAACAAACCAAACCCTACCACCCGCTCGCCCACCAAGCCAGAAACAGCCAACCTATCGATCAACCAATTAACCAACCAACCAACCAACCAACTAACTAGACAGCCAGCCAACCAACCCTGCCAGGCAGCCAACAAACCAAACCCTACCACCCGCTCGCCCACCAAGCCAGAAACAGCCATCCAGCCAAACTATCGACCAACCAATTAACCAACCAACCAACCACCTAACTAGGCAGCCAGCCAACCAACCCTGCCAGGCAGCCAACAAACCAAACCCTACCACCCGCTAGCCCACCAAGCCAGAAACAGCCAGCCAGCCAACCTATCGACCAACCAATTAACCAACCAACAAACCAACTAACTAGACAGCCAGCCAACTAACCCTGCAAGGCAGCTAACAAACCAAACCCTACCATCCGCTCGCCCACCAAGCCAGAAACAGCCATCCAGCCAACCTATCGACCAACCAATTAGCCAACCAACCAACCAACTAACTAGACAGCCAGCCAACCAACCCTGCCAGGCAGCCAAGAAACCAATCCCTACCACCCGCTCGCCCAGCAAGCCAGAAACAGCCATCCAGCCAACCTATCGACCAACCAATTAACCAACCAACCAACCAATTAACTAGACAGCCAGCCAACCAACCCTGCCATGCAGCCAACAAACCAAACACTACCACCCGCTCGCCCACCAAGCCAGAAACAGCCAGCCAGCCAACCTATCGACCAACCAATTAACCAACCAACCAACCAATTAACTAGACAGCCAGACAACCAACCCTGCCATGCAGCCAACAAACCAAACCCTACCACCCGCTCGCCCACCAAGCCAGAAACAGCGAGCCAGCCAACCTATCGACCAACCAGTTAACCAACCAACCAACCAACTAACTAGACAGCCAGCCAACTAACCCTGCAAGGCAGCTAACAAACCAAACCCTACCACCCGCTCGCCCACCAAGCCAGAAACAGCCATCCAGCCAACCTATCGACCAACCAATTAACCAACCAACCAACCAACTAACTAGACAGCCAGCCAACCAACCCTGCCAGGCAGCCAACAAACCAAACCCTACCACCTGCTCGCCCACCAAGCCAGAAACAGCCAGCCAGCCAACCTATCGACCAACCAATTAACCAACCAACCAACCAACTAACTAGACAGCCAGCCAACCAACCCTGCCAGCCAGCCAACAAACCAAACCCTACCACCCGCTCGCCCTCCAAGCCAGAAACAGCCAGCCAGCCAACCTATCGACCAACCAATTAACCAACCAACCAACCAACTAACTAGACAGCCAGCCAACTAAACCTGCAAGGCAGCTAACAAACCAAATCCTACCATCCGCTCGCCCACCAAGCCAGAAACAGCCATCAAGCCAACCTATCGACCAACCAATTAGCCAACCAACCAAACAACTAACTAGACAGCCAGCCAACCAACCCTGCCAGGCAGCCAAGAAACCAAACCCTACCACCCGCTCGCCCACCAAGCCAGAAACAGCCATCCAGCCAACCTATCGACCAACCAATTAACCAACCAACCAACCAATTAACTAGACAGCCAGCCAACCAACCCTGCCATGCAGCCAACAATCCAAACCCTACCACCCGCTCGCCCACCAAGCCAGAAACAGCCAGCCAGCCAACCTATCGACCAACCAGTTAACCAACCAACCAACCAATTAGACAGCCAGCCAACTAACCCTGCAAGGCAGCTAACAAACCAAACCGTACCACCCGCTCGCCCACCAAGCCAGAAACAGCCAGTCAGCCAACCTATCGACCAACCAATTAACCAACCAACCAACCAACTAACTAGACAGCCAGCCAACAAACCCTGCCAGGCAGCCAACAAACCAAACCCTACCACCCGCTCGCCCACCAAGCCAGAAACAGCCAATCAGCCAACTTATCGAACAATCAATTAACCAACCAACCAACTAACTAGACAGCCAGCCAACCAACCCTGCCAGGCAGCCAACAGACCAAACCCTACCACCCGCTTGCCCACCAAGCCAGAAACAGCCAGCCAGCCAACCTATCGATCAACCAATTAACCAACCAACCAACCAACCAACTAACTAGACAGCCAGCCAACCAACCCTGCCAGGCAGCCAACAAACCAAACCCTACCACCCGCTCGAATACCAAGCCAGAAACAGCCAGCCAGCCAACCTATCGATCAACCAATTAAACAACCAACCAACCAACTAACTAGACAGCCAGCCAACCAACCCTGCCAGGCAGCCAACAAATCAAACCCTACCACCCGCTCGCCCACCAAGCCAGAAACAGCCAGCCAGCCAACCTATCGACCAACCAATTAACCAACCAACCAACCAACTAACTAGACAGCCAGCCAACCAACCCTGCCAGGCAGCCAACAAACCAAACCCTACCACCCGCTCGCCCAACAAGCCAGAAACAGCCAGCCAGCCAACCTACTGACCAACCAATTAACCAACCAACCAACCAACTAACTAGACCGCCTGCCAACCAAGCTTGCCAGGCAGCCAACAAACCAAACCCTACCACCCGCTCGCCCACCAAGCCAGAAAGAGCCAGCCAGCCAACCTATCGACCAAACAATTAACTAACCAACCGACCAAATAACTAGACAGGCAGCCAACCAACCCTGCCAGGCAGCCAACAAACCAAACCCTGAAACCCGCTCGCCCACCAAGCCAGAAACAGCCAGTCAACCAACCCTGCAAGGCAGCCAACAAACCAAACCCTACCACCCGCTCGCCCACCAAGCCAGAAACAGACAGCCAGCCAACCTATCGACCAACCAATTAACCAACCAACCAACCAACTAACTAGACAGCCAGTCAACCAACCCTGCCAGGCAGCCAACAAACCAAACCCTACCACCTGCTCGCCCACCAAGCAAAAAACAGCCAGCCAGCCAACCTATCGACCAACCAATTAACCAACCAACCAACCAACTAACTAGAGAGCCAGCCAACCAACCCTGCCAGGCAGCCAACAAACCAAACCCTACCACCCGCTCGCCCACCAAGCCAGAAACAGCCAGCCAGCCAACCTATCGATCAACCAATTAACCAACCAACCAACCAACCAACCAACTAACTAGACAGCCAGCCAACCAACCCTGCCAGGCAGCCAACAAACCAAACCCTACCACCCGCTCGCCCACCAAGCCAGAAACAGCCATCCAGCCAAACTATCGACCAACCAATTAACCAACCAACCAACCAACTAACTAGGCAGCCAGCCAACCAACCCTGCCAGGCAGCCAACAAACCAAACCCTACCACCCGCTCGCCCACCAAGCCAGAAACAGCCAGCCAGCCAACCTATCGACCAACCAATTAACCAACCAACAAACCAACTAACTAGACAGCCAGCCAACTAACCCTGCAAGGCAGCTAACAAACCAAACCCTACCATCCGCTCGCCCACCAAGCCAGAATTAGCCATCCAGCCAACCTATCGACCAACCAATTAGCCAACCAACCAACCAACTAACTAGACAGCCAGCCAACCAACCCTGCCAGGCAGCCAAGAAACCAATCCCTACCACCCGCTCGCCCAGCAAGCCAGAAACAGCCATCCAGCCAACCTATCGACCAACCAATTAACCAACCAACCAACCAATTAACTAGACAGCCAGCCAACCAACCCTGCCATGCAGCCAACAAACCAAACACTACCACCCGCTCGCCCACCAAGCCAGAAACAGCCAGCCAGCCAACCTATCGACCAACCAATTAACCAACCAACCAACCAATTAACTAGACAGCCAGACAACCAACCCTGCCATGCAGCCAACAAACCAAACCCTACCACCCGCTCGCCCACCAAGCCAGAAACAGCGAGCCAGCCAACCTATCGACCAACCAGTTAACCAACCAACCAACCAACTAACTAGACAGCCAGCCAACTAACCCTGCAAGGCAGCTAACAAACCAAACCCTACCACCCGCTCGCCCACCAAGCCAGAAACAGCCATCCAGCCAACCTATCGACCAACCAATTAACCAACCAACCAACCAACTAACTAGACAGCCAGCCAACCAACCCTGCCAGGCAGCCAACAAACCAAACCCTACCACCTGCTCGCCCACCAAGCCAGAAACAGCCAGCCAGCCAACCTATCGACCAACCAATTAACCAACCAACCAACTAACTAGACAGCCAGCCAACCAACCCTGCCAGGCAGCCAACAAACCAAACCCTACCACCCGCTCGCCCTCCAAGCCAGAAACAGCCAGCCAGCCAACCTATCGACCAACCAATTAACCAACCAACCAACCAACTAACTAGACAGCCAGCCAACTAACCCTGCAAGGCAGCTAACAAACCAAATCCTACCATCCGCTCGCCCACCAAGCCAGAAACAGCCATCAAGCCAACCTATCGACCAACCAATTAGCCAACCAACCAAACAACTAACTAGACAGCCAGCCAACCAACCCTGCCAGGCAGCCAAGAAACCAAACCCTACCACCCGCTCGCCCACCAAGCCAGAAACAGCCATCCAGCCAACCTATCGACCAACCAATTAACCAACCAACCAACCAATTAACTAGACAGCCAGCCAACCAACCCTGCCATGCAGCCAACAATCCAAACCCTACCACCCGCTCGCCCACCAAGCCAGAAACAGCCAGCCAGCCAACCTATCGACCAACCAGTTAACCAACCAACCAACCAACTAATTAGACAGCCAGCCAACTAACCCTGCAAGGCAGCTAACAAACCAAACCCTACCACCTGCTCGCCCACCAAGCCAGAAACAGCCAGCCAGCCAACCTATCGACCAACCAATTAACCAACCAACCAACCAACTAACTAGACAGCCAGCCAACAAACCCTGCCAGGCAGCCAACAAACCAAACCCTACCACCCGCTCGCCCACCAAGCCAGAAACAGCCAGTCAGCCAACTTATCGAACAATCAATTAACCAACCAACCAACTAACTAGACAGCCAGCCAACCAACCCTGCCAGGCAGCCAACAGACCAAACCCTACCACCCGCTCGCCCACCAAGCCAGAAACAGCCAGCCAGCCAACCTATCGATCAACCAATTAACCAACCAACCAACCAACCAACTAACTAGACAGCCAGCCAACCAACCCTGCCAGGCAGCCAACAAACCAAACCCTACCATCCGCTCGCCCACCAAGCCAGAAACAGCCATCCAGCCAAACTATCGACCAACCAATTAACCAACCAACCAACCAACTAACTAGACAGCCAGCCAACCAACCCTGCCAGGCAGCCAACAAACCAAACCCTACCACCCGCTCGCCCACCAAGCCAGAAACAGCCAGCCAGCCAACCTATCGACCAACCAATTAACCAACCAACAAACCAACTAACTAGACAGCCAGCCAACCAACCCTGCCAGGCAGCCAACAAACCAAACTCTACCACCCGCTCGCCCACCAAGCCAGAAACAGCCAGCCAGCCAACCTATCGACCAACCAGTTAACCAACCAACCAACCAACTAACTAGACAGCCAGCCAACCAACCTTGCCAGGCAGCCAACAAACCAAACCCTACCACCCGCTCGCCCACCAAGCCAGAAACAGCCAGCCAGCCAACCTATCGACCAACCAATTAACCAACCAACCGATCAAATAACTAGACAGCCAGCCAACCAACCCTGCCAGGCAACCAACAAACCAAACCCTGAAACCCACTCGCCCACCATGCCAGAAACAGCCAGCCAACCAACCCTGCCAGGCAGCCAACAAACCAAACCCTACCACCCGCTCGCCCACCAAGCCAGAAACAGACAGCCAGCCAACCTATCGACCAACCAATTAACCAACCAACCAACCAACTAACTAGACAGCCAGCCAACCAACCCTGCCAGGCAGCCAATAAACCAAACCCTACCACCTGCTCGCCCACCAAGCCAGAAACAGGCAGCCAGCCAACCTATCGGCCAACCAATTAACCAACCAACCAACCAACTAACTAGAGAGCCAGCCAACCAACATTGCCAGGCAGCCAACAAAACAAACCCTACCACCCGCTCGCCCACCAAGCCAGAAACAGCCAGCCAGCCAACCTATCGATCAACCAATTAACTAACCAACCAACCAACTAACTAGACAGCCAGCCAACCAACCCTGCCAGGCAGCCAACAAACCAAACCCTACCACCTGCTCGCCCACCAAGCCAGAAACAGCCAGCCAGCCAACCTATCGACCAACCAATTAACCAACCAACCAACCAACTAACTAGAGAGCCAGCCAACCAACCCTGCCAGGCAGCCAACAAACCAAACCCTACCACCCGCTCGAATACCAAGCCAGAAACAGCCAGCCAGCCAACCTATCGATCAACCAATTAAACAACCAACCAACCAACTAACTAGACAGCCAGCCAACCAACCCTGCCAGGCAGCCAACAAACCAAACCCTACCACCCGCTCGCCCACCAAGCCAGAAACAGCCAGCCAGCCAACCTATCGACCAACCAATTAACCAACCAACCAACCAACTAATAGACAGCCAGCCAACCAACCCTGCCAGGCAGCCAACAAACCAAACCCTACCACCTGCTCGCCCACCAAGCCAGAAACAGCCATCAAGCCAACCTATCGACCAACCAATTAGCCAACCAACCAACCAACTCACTAGACAGCCAGCCAACCAACCCTGCCAGGCAGCCAAGAAACCAAACCCTACCACCCGCTCGCCCACCAAGCCAGAAACAGCCATCCAGCCAACCTATCGACCAACCAATTAACCAACCAACCAACCAATTAACTAGACAGCCAGCCAACCAACCCTGCCATGCAGCCAACAAACCAAACCCTACCACCCGCTCGCCCACCAAGCCAGAAACAGCGAGCCAGCCAACCTATCGACCAACCAGTTAACCAACCAACCAACCAACTAACTAGACAGCAAGCCAACTAACCCTGCAAGGCAGCTAACAAACCAAACCCTACCACCCGCTCGCCCACCAAGCCAGAAACAGCCAGTCAGCCAACCTATCGACCAACCAATTAACCAACCAACCAACCAACTAACTAGACAGCCAGCCAACCAACCCTGCCAGGCAGCCAACAAACCAAACCCTACCACCCGCTCGCCCACCAAGCCAGAAACAGCCAGCCAGCCAACCTACTGACCAACCAATTAACCAACCAACCAACCAACTAACTAGACAGCCTGCCAACCAAGCTTGCCAGGCAGCCAACAAACCAAACCCTACCACCCGCTCGCCCACCAAGCCAGAAACAGCCAGCCAGCCAACCTATCGACCAAACAATTAAATAACCAACCGACCAAATAACTAGACAGCCAGCCAACCAACCCTGCCAGGCAGCCAACAAACCAAACCCTACCACCCGCTCGCCCACCAAGCCAGAAACAGACAGCCAGCCAACCTATCGACCAACCAATTAACCAACCAACCAACCAACTAACTAGACAGCCAGTCAACCAACCCTGCCAGGCAGCCAACAAACCAAACCCTACCACCCGCTCGCCCACCAAGCCAGAAACAGCCAGTCAACCAAGCCTGCAAGGCAGCCAACAAACCAAACCCTACCACCCGCTCGCCCACCAAGCCAGAAACAGACAGCCAGCCAACCTATCGACCAACCAATTAACCAACCAACCAACCAACTAACTAGACAGCCAGTCAACCAACCCTGCCAGGCAGCCAACAAACCAAACCCTACCACCTGCTCGCCCACCAAGCAAAAAACAGCCAGCCAGCCAACCTATCGACCAACCAATTAACCAACCAACCAACCAACTAACTAGAGAGCCAGCCAACCAACCCTGCCAGGCAGCCAACAAACAAAACCCTACCACCCGCTCGCCCACCAAGCAAGAAACAGCCAGCCAGCCAACCTATCGACCAACCAATTAACCAACCAACCAACCAACTAACTAGACAGCCAGCCAACCAACCCTGCCAGGCAGCCAACAAACCAAACCCTACCACCCGCTCGCCCACCAAGCCAGAAACAGCCAGCCAGCCTATCGACCAACCAATTAACCAACCAACCAACCAACTAACTAGACAGCCAGCCAACCAACCTTGCCAGGCAGCCAACAAACCAAACCCTACCACCCGCTCGCCCACCAAGCCAGAAACAGCCAGCCAGCCAACCTATCGACCAACCAATTAACCAACCAACCAACCAACTAACTAGACAGCCAGCCAAAAAACCCTGCCAGGCAGCCAACAAACCAAACCCTACCACCTGCTCGCCCACCAAGCCAGAAACAGCCAGCCAGCCAACCTATAGATCAACCAATTAACCAACCAACCAACCAACTAACTAGACAGCCAGCCAACCAAACCTGCCAGGCAGCCACCAAACCAAACCCTACCACCCGCTCGCCCACCAAGCCAGAAACAGCCAGCCAGCCAACCTATCGACCAACCAGTTAACCAACCAACCAACCAACTAACTAGACAGCCAGCCAACCAACCTTGCCAGGCAGCCAACAAACCAAACCCTACCACCCGCTCGCCCACCAAGCCAGAAACAGCCAGCCAGCCAACCTATCGACCAACCAACCAACCAACCAACCAACTAACTAGACAGCCAGCCAACAAACCCTGCCAGGCAGCCAACAAACCAAACCCTACCACCCGCTCGCCCACCAAGCCAGAAACAGCCAGTCAGCCAACCTATCGAACAATCAATTAACCAACCAACCAACTAACTAGACAGCCAGCCAACCAACCCTGCCAGGCAGCCAACAAACCAAACCCTAACACCCGCTCGCCCACCAAGCCAGAAACAGCCATCCAGCCAACCTATCGACCAACCAATTAACCAACCAACCAACCAATTAACTAGACAGCCAGCCAACCAACCCTGCCATGCAGCCAACAAACCAAACACTACCACCCGCTCGCCCACCAAGCCAGAAACAGCCAGCCAGCCAACCTATCGACCAACCAATTAACCAACCAACCAACCAATTAACTAGACAGCCAGACAACCAACCCTGCCATGCAGCCAACAAACCAAACCCTACCACCCGCTCGCCCACCAAGCCAGAAACAGCGAGCCAGCCAACCTATCGACCAACCAGTTAACCAACCAACCAACCAACTAACTAGACAGCCAGCCAACTAACCCTGCAAGGCAGCTAACAAACCAAACCCTACCACCCGCTCGCCCACCAAGCCAGAAACAGCCATCCAGCCAACCTATCGACCAACCAATTAACCAACCAACCAACCAACTAACTAGACAGCCAGCCAACCAACCCTGCCAGGCAGCCAACAAACCAAACCCTACCACCTGCTCGCCCACCAAGCCAGAAACAGCCAGCCAGCCAACCTATCGACCAACCAATTAACCAACCAACCAACTAACTAGACAGCCAGCCAACCAACCCTGCCAGGCAGCCAACAAACCAAACCCTACCACCCGCTCGCCCTCCAAGCCAGAAACAGCCAGCCAGCCAACCTATCGACCAACCAATTAACCAACCAACCAACCAACTAACTAGACAGCCAGCCAACTAACCCTGCAAGGCAGCTAACAAACCAAATCCTACCATCCGCTCGCCCACCAAGCCAGAAACAGCCATCAAGCCAACCTATCGACCAACCAATTAGCCAACCAACCAAACAACTAACTAGACAGCCAGCCAACCAACCCTGCCAGGCAGCCAAGAAACCAAACCCTACCACCCGCTCGCCCACCAAGCCAGAAACAGCCATCCAGCCAACCTATCGACCAACCAATTAACCAACCAACCAACCAATTAACTAGACAGCCAGCCAACCAACCCTGCCATGCAGCCAACAATCCAAACCCTACCACCCGCTCGCCCACCAAGCAAGAAACAGCCAGCCAGCCAACCTATCGACCAACCAGTTAACCAACCAACCAACCAACTAATTAGACAGCCAGCCAACTAACCCTGCAAGGCAGCTAACAAACCAAACCCTACCACCTGCTCGCCCACCAAGCCAGAAACAGCCAGCCAGCCAACCTATCGACCAACCAATTAACCAACCAACCAACCAACTAACTAGACAGCCAGCCAACAAACCCTGCCAGGCAGCCAACAAACCAAACCCTACCACCCGCTCGCCCACCAAGCCAGAAACAGCCAGTCAGCCAACTTATCGAACAATCAATTAACCAACCAACCAACTAACTAGACAGCCAGCCAACCAACCCTGCCAGGCAGCCAACAGACCAAACCCTACCACCCGCTCGCCCACCAAGCCAGAAACAGCCAGCCAGCCAACCTATCGATCAACCAATTAACCAACCAACCAACCAACCAACTAACTAGACAGCCAGCCAACCAACCCTGCCAGGCAGCCAACAAACCAAACCCTACCATCCGCTCGCCCACCAAGCCAGAAACAGCCATCCAGCCAAACTATCGACCAACCAATTAACCAACCAACCAACCAACTAACTAGACAGCCAGCCAACCAACCCTGCCAGGCAGCCAACAAACCAAACCCTACCACCCGCTCGCCCACCAAGCCAGAAACAGCCAGCCAGCCAACCTATCGACCAACCAATTAACCAACCAACAAACCAACTAACTAGACAGCCAGCCAACCAACCCTGCCAGGCAGCCAACAAACCAAACTCTACCACCCGCTCGCCCACCAAGCCAGAAACAGCCAGCCAGCCAACCTATCGACCAACCAGTTAACCAACCAACCAACCAACTAACTAGACAGCCAGCCAACCAACCTTGCCAGGCAGCCAACAAACCAAACCCTACCACCCGCTCGCCCACCAAGCCAGAAACAGCCAGCCAGCCAACCTATCGACCAACCAATTAACCAACCAACCGACCAAATAACTAGACAGCCAGCCAACCAACCCTGCCAGGCAACCAACAAACCAAACCCTGAAACCCACTCGCCCACCATGCCAGAAACAGCCATCCAACCAACCCTGCCAGGCAGCCAACAAACCAAACCCTACCACCCGCTCGCCCACCAAGCCAGAAACAGACAGCCAGCCAACCTATCGACCAACCAATTAACCAACCAACCAACCAACTAACTAGACAGCCAGCCAACCAACCCTGCCAGGCAGCCAATAAACCAAACCCTACCACCTGCTCGCCCACCAAGCCAGAAACAGGCAGCCAGCCAACCTATCGGCCAACCAATTAACCAACCAACCAACCAACTAACTAGAGAGCCAGCCAACCAACATTGCCAGGCAGCCAACAAAACAAACCCTACCACCCGCTCGCCCACCAAGCCAGAAACAGCCAGCCAGCCAACCTATCGATCAACCAATTAACTAACCAACCAACCAACTAACTAGACAGCCAGCCAACCAACCCTGCCAGGCAGCCAACAAACCAAACCCTACCACCTGCTCGCCCACCAAGCCAGAAACAGCCAGCCAGCCAACCTATCGACCAACCAATTAACCAACCAACCAACCAACTAACTAGAGAGCCAGCCAACCAACCCTGCCAGGCAGCCAACAAACCAAACCCTACCACCCGCTCGAATACCAAGCCAGAAACAGCCAGCCAGCCAACCTATCGATCAACCAATTAAACAACCAACCAACCAACTAACTAGACAGCCAGCCAACCAACCCTGCCAGGCAGCCAACAAACCAAACCCTACCACCCGCTCGCCCACCAAGCCAGAAACAGCCAGCCAGCCAACCTATCGACCAACCAATTAACCAACCAACCAACCAACTAATAGACAGCCAGCCAACCAACCCTGCCAGGCAGCCAACAAACCAAACCCTACCACCTGCTCGCCCACCAAGCCAGAAACAGCCATCAAGCCAACCTATCGACCAACCAATTAGCCAACCAACCAACCAACTCACTAGACAGCCAGCCAACCAACCCTGCCAGGCAGCCAAGAAACCAAACCCTACCACCCGCTCGCCCACCAAGCCAGAAACAGCCATCCAGCCAACCTATCGACCAACCAATTAACCAACCAACCAACCAATTAACTAGACAGCCAGCCAACCAACCCTGCCATGCAGCCAACAAACCAAACCCTACCACCCGCTCGCCCACCAAGCCAGAAACAGCGAGCCAGCCAACCTATCGACCAACCAGTTAACCAACCAACCAACCAACTAACTAGACAGCAAGCCAACTAACCCTGCAAGGCAGCTAACAAACCAAACCCTACCACCCGCTCGCCCACCAAGCCAGAAACAGCCAGTCAGCCAACCTATCGACCAACCAATTAACCAACCAACCAACCAACTAACTAGACAGCCAGCCAACCAACCCTGCCAGGCAGCCAACAAACCAAACCCTACCACCCGCTCGCCCACCAAGCCAGAAACAGCCAGCCAGCCAACCTACTGACCAACCAATTAACCAACCAACCAACCAACTAACTAGACAGCCTGCCAACCAAGCTTGCCAGGCAGCCAACAAACCAAACCCTACCACCCGCTCGCCCACCAAGCCAGAAACAGCCAGCCAGCCAACCTATCGACCAAACAATTAAATAACCAACCGACCAAATAACTAGACAGCCAGCCAACCAACCCTGCCAGGCAGCCAACAAACCAAACCCTACCACCCGCTCGCCCACCAAGCCAGAAACAGACAGCCAGCCAACCTATCGACCAACCAATTAACCAACCAACCAACCAACTAACTAGACAGCCAGTCAACCAACCCTGCCAGGCAGCCAACAAACCAAACCCTACCACCCGCTCGCCCACCAAGCCAGAAACAGCCAGTCAACCAACCCTGCAAGGCAGCCAACAAACCAAACCCTACCACCCGCTCGCCCACCAAGCCAGAAACAGACAGCCAGCCAACCTATCGACCAACCAATTAACCAACCAACCAACCAACTAACTAGACAGCCAGTCAACCAACCCTGCCAGGCAGCCAACAAACCAAACCCTACCACCTGCTCGCCCACCAAGCAAAAAACAGCCAGCCAGCCAACCTATCGACCAACCAATTAACCAACCAACCAACCAACTAACTAGAGAGCCAGCCAACCAACCCTGCCAGGCAGCCAACAAACAAAACCCTACCACCCGCTCGCCCACCAAGCAAGAAACAGCCAGCCAGCCAACCTATCGACCAACCAATTAACCAACCAACCAACCAACTAACTAGACAGCCAGCCAACCAACCCTGCCAGGCAGCCAACAAACCAAACCCTACCACCCGCTCGCCCACCAAGCCAGAAACAGCCAGCCAGCCTATCGAGCAACCAATTAACCAACCAACCAACCAACTAACTAGACAGCCAGCCAACCAACCTTGCCAGGCAGCCAACAAACCAAACCCTACCACCCGCTCGCCCACCAAGCCAGAAACAGCCAGCCAGCCAACCTATCGACCAACCAATTAACCAACCAACCAACCAACTAACTAGACAGCCAGCCAAAAAACCCTGCCAGGCAGCCAACAAACCAAACCCTACCACCTGCTCGCCCACCAAGCCAGAAACAGCCAGCCAGCCAACCTATAGATCAACCAATTAACCAACCAACCAACCAACTAACTAGACAGCCAGCCAACCAAACCTGCCAGGCAGCCACCAAACCAAACCCTACCACCCGCTCGCCCACCAAGCCAGAAACAGCCAGCCAGCCAACCTATCGACCAACCAGTTAACCAACCAACCAACCAACTAACTAGACAGCCAGCCAACCAACCTTGCCAGGCAGCCAACAAACCAAACCCTACCACCCGCTCGCCCACCAAGCCAGAAACAGCCAGCCAGCCAACCTATCGACCAACCAACCAACCAACCAACCAACTAACTAGACAGCCAGCCAACAAACCCTGCCAGGCAGCCAACAAACCAAACCCTACCACCCGCTCGCCCACCAAGCCAGAAACAGCCAGTCAGCCAACCTATCGAACAATCAATTAACCAACCAACCAACTAACTAGACAGCCAGCCAACCAACCCTGCCAGGCAGCCAACAAACCAAACCCTAACACCCGCTCGCCCACCAAGCCAGAAACAGCCAGCCAGCCAACCTATCGACCAACCAATTAACCAACCAACCAACCAACTAACTAGACAGTCAGCCAACCAACCTTGCCAGGCAGCCAACAAACCAAACCCTACCACCCGCTCGCCCACCAAGCCAGAAACAGCCAGCCAGCCAACCTATCGACCAACCAATTAACCAACCAACCAACCAACTAACTAGACAGCCAGGCAACAATCCTGCCAGGCAGCCAACAAACCAAACCCTACCACCCGCTCGCCCACCAAGCCAGAAACAACCAGTCAGCCAACCTATCGACCAACCAATTAACCAACCAACCAACTAACTAGACAGCCAGCCAACCAACCCTGCCAGGCAGCCAACAAACCAAACCCTACCACCCGCTCGCCCACCAAGCCAGAAACAGCCAGCCAGCCAACCTATCGACCAACCAATTAACCAACCAACCAACCAACTAACTAGACAGCCAGCCAACCAACCTTGCCAGGCAGCCAACAAACCAAACCCTACCACCCGCTCGCCCACCAAGCCAGAAACAGCCAGCCAGCCAACCTATCGACCAACCAATTAACCAACCAACCAACCAACTAACTAGACAGCCAGCCAACCAACCCTGCCAGGCAGCCAACAAACCAAACTCTACCACCCGCTCGCCCACCAAGCCAGAAACAGCCAGCCAGCCAACCTATCGACCAACCAGTTAACCAACCAACCAACCAACTAACTAGACAGCCAGCCAACCAATCTTGCCAGGCAGCCAACAAACCAAACCCTACCATCCGCTCGCCCACCAAGCCAGAAACAGCCAGCCAGCCAACCTATCGACCAACCAATTAACCAACCAACCGACCAAATAACTAGACAGCCAGCCAACCAACCCTGCCAGGCAACCAACAAACCAAACCCTGAAACCCACTCGCCCACCAAGCCAGAAACAGCCAGTCAACCAACCCTGCCAGGCAGCCAACAAACCAAACCCTACCACCCGCTCGCCCACCAAGCCAGAAACAGACAGCCAGCCAACCTATCGACCAACCAATTAACCAACCAACCAACCAACTAACTAGACAGCCAGCCAACCAACCCTGCCAGGCAGCCAATAAACCAAACCCTACCACCTGCTCGCCCACCAAGCCAGAAACAGGCAGCCAGCCAACCTATCGGCCAACCAATTAACCAACCAACCAACCAACTAACTAGAGAGCCAGCCAACCAACATTGCCAGGCAGCCAACAAAACAAACCCTACCACCCGCTCGCCCACCAAGCCAGAAACAGCCAGCCAGCCAACCTATCGATCAACCAATTAACTAACCAACCAACCAACTAACTAGACAGCCAGCCAACCAACCCTGCCAGGCAGCCAACAAACCAAACCCTACCACCTGCTCGCCCACCAAGCCAGAAACAGCCAGCCAGCCAACCTATCGACCAACCAATTAACCAACCAACCAACCAACTAACTAGAGAGCCAGCCAACCAACCCTGCCAGGCAGCCAACAAACCAAACCCTACCACCCGCTCGAATACCAAGCCAGAAACAGCCAGCCAGCCAACCTATCGATCAACCAATTAAACAACCAACCAACCAACTAACTAGACAGCCAGCCAACCAACCCTGCCAGGCAGCCAACAAATCAAACCCTACCACCCGCTCGCCCACCAAGCCAGAAACAGCCAGCCAGCCAACCTATCGACCAACCAATTAACCAACCAACCAACCAACTAACTAGACAGCCAGCCAACCAACCCTGCCAGGCAGCCAACAAACCAAACCCTACCACCCGCTCGCCCAACAAGCCAGAAACAGCCAGCCAGCCAACCTACTGACCAACCAATTAACCAACCAACCAACCAACTAACTAGACCGCCTGCCAACCAAGCTTGCCAGGCAGCCAACAAACCAAACCCTACCACCCGCTCGCCCACCAAGCCAGAAAGAGCCAGCCAGCCAACCTATCGACCAAACAATTAACCAACCAACCGACCAAATAACTAGACAGCCAGCCAACCAACCCTGCCAGGCAGCCAACAAACCAAACCCTGAAACCCGCTCGCCCACCAAGCCAGAAACAGCCAGTCAACCAACCCTGCAAGGCAGCCAACAAACCAAACCCTACCACCCGCTCGCCCACCAAGCCAGAAACAGACAGCCAGCCAACCTATCGACCAACCAATTAACCAACCAACCAACCAACTAACTAGACAGCCAGTCAACCAACCCTGCCAGGCAGCCAACAAACCAAACCCTACCACCTGCTCGCCCACCAAGCAAAAAACAGCCAGCCAGCCAACCTATCGACCAACCAATTAACCAACCAACCAACCAACTAACTAGAGAGCCAGCCAACCAACCCTGCCAGGCAGCCAACAAACCAAACCCTACCACCCGCTCGCCCACCAAGCCAGAAACAGCCAACCTATCGATCAACCAATTAACCAACCAACCAACCAACCAACTAACTAGACAGCCAGCCAACCAACCCTGCCAGGCAGCCAACAAACCAAACCCTACCACCCGCTCGCCCACCAAGCCAGAAACAGCCATCCAGCCAAACTATCGACCAACCAATTAACCAACCAACCAACCAACTAACTAGGCAGCCAGCCAACCAACCCTGCCAGGCAGCCAACAAACCAAACCCTACCACCCGCTAGCCCACCAAGCCAGAAACAGCCAGCCAGCCAACCTATCGACCAACCAATTAACCAACCAACAAACCAACTAACTAGACAGCCAGCCAACTAACCCTGCAAGGCAGCTAACAAACCAAACCCTACCATCCGCTCGCCCACCAAGCCAGAAACAGCCATCCAGCCAACCTATCGACCAACCAATTAGCCAACCAACCAACCAACTAACTAGACAGCCAGCCAACCAACCCTGCCAGGCAGCCAAGAAACCAATCCCTACCACCCGCTCGCCCAGCAAGCCAGAAACAGCCATCCAGCCAACCTATCGACCAACCAATTAACCAACCAACCAACCAATTAACTAGACAGCCAGCCAACCAACCCTGCCATGCAGCCAACAAACCAAACACTACCACCCGCTCGCCCACCAAGCCAGAAACAGCCAGCCAGCCAACCTATCGACCAACCAATTAACCAACCAACCAACCAATTAACTAGACAGCCAGACAACCAACCCTGCCATGCAGCCAACAAACCAAACCCTACCACCCGCTCGCCCACCAAGCCAGAAACAGCGAGCCAGCCAACCTATCGACCAACCAGTTAACCAACCAACCAACCAACTAACTAGACAGCCAGCCAACTAACCCTGCAAGGCAGCTAACAAACCAAACCCTACCACCCGCTCGCCCACCAAGCCAGAAACAGCCATCCAGCCAACCTATCGACCAACCAATTAACCAACCAACCAACCAACTAACTAGACAGCCAGCCAACCAACCCTGCCAGGCAGCCAACAAACCAAACCCTACCACCTGCTCGCCCACCAAGCCAGAAACAGCCAGCCAGCCAACCTATCGACCAACCAATTAACCAACCAACCAACCAACTAACTAGACAGCCAGCCAACCAACCCTGCCAGCCAGCCAACAAACCAAACCCTACCACCCGCTCGCCCTCCAAGCCAGAAACAGCCAGCCAGCCAACCTATCGACCAACCAATTAACCAACCAACCAACCAACTAACTAGACAGCCAGCCAACTAACCCTGCAAGGCAGCTAACAAACCAAATCCTACCATCCGCTCGCCCACCAAGCCAGAAACAGCCATCAAGCCAACCTATCGACCAATTAGCCAACCAACCAAACAACTAACTAGACAGCCAGCCAACCAACCCTGCCAGGCAGCCAAGAAACCAAACCCTACCACCCGCTCGCCCACCAAGCCAGAAACAGCCATCCAGCCAACCTATCGACCAACCAATTAACCAACCAACCAACCAATTAACTAGACAGCCAGCCAACCAACCCTGCCATGCAGCCAACAATCCATACCCTACCACCCGCTCGCCCACCAAGCCAGAAACAGCCAGCCAGCCAACCTATCGACCAACCAGTTAACCAACCAACCAACCAATTAGACAGCCAGCCAACTAACCCTGCAAGGCAGCTAACAAACCAAACCGTACCACCCGCTCGCCCACCAAGCCAGAAACAGCCAGTCAGCCAACCTATCGACCAACCAATTAACCAACCAACCAACCAACTAACTAGACAGCCAGCCAACAAACCCTGCCAGGCAGCCAACAAACCAAACCCTACCACCCGCTCGCCCACCAAGCCAGAAACAGCCAATCAGCCAACTTATCGAACAATCAATTAACCAACCAACCAACTAACTAGACAGCCAGCCAACCAACCCTGCCAGGCAGCCAACAGACCAAACCCTACCACCCGCTCGCCCACCAAGCCAGAAACAGCCAGCCAGCCAACCTATCGATCAACCAATTAACCAACCAACCAACCAACCAACTAACTAGACAGCCAGCCAACCAACCCTGCCAGGCAGCCAACAAACCAAACCCTACCACCCGCTCGAATACCAAGCCAGAAACAGCCAGCCAGCCAACCTATCGATCAACCAATTAAACAACCAACCAACCAACTAACTAGACAGCCAGCCAACCAACCCTGCCAGGCAGCCAACAAATCAAACCCTACCACCCGCTCGCCCACCAAGCCAGAAACAGCCAGCCAGCCAACCTATCGACCAACCAATTAACCAACCAACCAACCAACTAACTAGACAGCCAGCCAACCAACCCTGCCAGGCAGCCAACAAACCAAACCCTACCACCCGCTCGCCCAACAAGCCAGAAACAGCCAGCCAGCCAACCTACTGACCAACCAATTAACCAACCAACCAACCAACTAACTAGACCGCCTGCCAACCAAGCTTGCCAGGCAGCCAACAAACCAAACCCTACCACCCGCTCGCCCACCAAGCCAGAAAGAGCCAGCCAGCCAACCTATCGACCAAACAATTAACCAACCAACCGACCAAATAACTAGACAGCCAGCCAACCAACCCTGCCAGGCAGCCAACAAACCAAACCCTGAAACCCGCTCGCCCACCAAGCCAGAAACAGCCAGTCAACCAACCCTGCAAGGCAGCCAACAAACCAAACCCTACCACCCGCTCGCCCACCAAGCCAGAAACAGACAGCCAGCCAACCTATCGACCAACCAATTAACCAACCAACCAACCAACTAACTAGACAGCCAGTCAACCAACCCTGCCAGGCAGCCAACAAACCAAACCCTACCACCTGCTCGCCCACCAAGCAAAAAACAGCCAGCCAGCCAACCTATCGACCAACCAATTAACCAACCAACCAACCAACTAACTAGAGAGCCAGCCAACCAACCCTGCCAGGCAGCCAACAAACCAAACCCTACCACCCGCTCGCCCACCAAGCCAGAAACAGCCAGCCAGCCAACCTATCGATCAACCAATTAACCAACCAACCAACCAACCAACTAACTAGACAGCCAGCCAACCAACCCTGCCAGGCAGCCAACAAACCAAACCCTACCACCCGCTCGCCCACCAAGCCAGAAACAGCCATCCAGCCAAACTATCGACCAACCAATTAACCAACCAACCAACCAACTAACTAGGCAGCCAGCCAACCAACCCTGCCAGGCAGCCAACAAACCAAACCCTACCACCCGCTCGCCCACCAAGCCAGAAACAGCCAGCCAGCCAACCTATCGACCAACCAATTAACCAACCAACAAACCAACTAACTAGACAGCCAGCCAACTAACCCTGCAAGGCAGCTAACAAACCAAACCCTACCATCCGCTCGCCCACCAAGCCAGAAACAGCCATCCAGCCAACCTATCGACCAACCAATTAGCCAACCAACCAACCAACTAACTAGACAGCCAGCCAACCAACCCTGCCAGGCAGCCAAGAAACCAATCCCTACCACCCGCTCGCCCAGCAAGCCAGAAACAGCCATCCAGCCAACCTATCGACCAACCAATTAACCAACCAACCAACCAATTAACTAGACAGCCAGCCAACCAACCCTGCCATGCAGCCAACAAACCAAACACTACCACCCGCTCGCCCACCAAGCCAGAAACAGCCAGCCAGCCAACCTATCGACCAACCAATTAACCAACCAACCAACCAATTAACTAGACAGCCAGACAACCAACCCTGCCATGCAGCCAACAAACCAAACCCTACCACCCGCTCGCCCACCAAGCCAGAAACAGCGAGCCAGCCAACCTATCGACCAACCAGTTAACCAACCAACCAACCAACTAACTAGACAGCCAGCCAACTAACCCTGCAAGGCAGCTAACAAACCAAACCCTACCACCCGCTCGCCCACCAAGCCAGAAACAGCCATCCAGCCAACCTATCGACCAACCAATTAACCAACCAACCAACCAACTAACTAGACAGCCAGCCAACCAACCCTGCCAGGCAGCCAACAAACCAAACCCTACCACCTGCTCGCCCACCAAGCCAGAAACAGCCAGCCAGCCAACCTATCGACCAACCAATTAACCAACCAACCAACCAACTAACTAGACAGCCAGACAACCAACCCTGCCAGGCAGCCAACAAACCAAACCCTACCACCCGCTCGCCCTCCAAGCCAGAAACAGCCAGCCAGCCAACCTATCGACCAACCAATTAACCAACCAACCAACCAACTAACTAGACAGCCAGCCAACTAACCCTGCAAGGCAGCTAACAAACCAAATCCTACCATCCGCTCGCCCACCAAGCCAGAAACAGCCATCAAGCCAACCTATCGACCAACCAATTAGCCAACCAACCAAACAACTAACTAGACAGCCAGCCAACCAACCCTGCCAGGCAGCCAAGAAACCAAACCCTACCACCCGCTCGCCCACCAAGCCAGAAACAGCCATCCAGCCAACCTATCGACCAACCAATTAACCAACCAACCAACCAATTAACTAGACAGCCAGCCAACCAACCCTGCCATGCAGCCAACAATCCAAACCCTACCACCCGCTCGCCCACCAAGCCAGAAACAGCCAGCCAGCCAACCTATCGACCAACCAGTTAACCAACCAACCAACCAACTAATTAGACAGCCAGCCAACTAACCCTGCAAGGCAGCTAACAAACCAAACCGTACCACCCGCTCGCCCACCAAGCCAGAAACAGCCAGTCAGCCAACCTATCGACCAACCAATTAACCAACCAACCAACCAACTAACTAGACAGCCAGCCAACAAACCCTGCCAGGCAGCCAACAAACCAAACCCTACCACCCGCTCGCCCACCAAGCCAGAAACAGCCAGTCAGCCAACTTATCGAACAATCAATTAACCAACCAACCAACTAACTAGACAGCCAGCCAACCAACCCTGCCAGGCAGCCAACAGACCAAACCCTACCACCCGCTCGCCCACCAAGCCAGAAACAGCCAGCCAGCCAACCTATCGATCAACCAATTAACCAACCAACCAACCAACCAACTAACTAGACAGCCAGCCAACCAACCCTGCCAGGCAGCCAACAAACCAAACCCTACCATCCGCTCGCCCACCAAGCCAGAAACAGCCATCAAGCCAAACTATCGACCAACCAATTAACCAACCAACCAACCAACTAACTAGACAGCCAGCCAACCAACCCTGCCAGGCAGCCAACAAACCAAACCCTACCACCCGCTCGCCCACCAAGCCAGAAACAGCCAGCCAGCCAACCTATCGACCAACCAATTAACCAACCAACAAACCAACTAACTAGACAGCCAGCCAACTAACCCTGCAAGGCAGCTAACAAACCAAACCCTACCATCCGCTCGCCCACCAAGCCAGAAACAGCCATCCAGCCAACCTATCGACCAACCAATTAGCCAACCAACCAACCAACTAACTAGACAGCCAGCCAACCAACCCTGCCAGGCAGCCAAGAAACCAAACCCTACCACCCGCTCGCCCAGCAAGCCAGAAACAGCCATCCAGCCAACCTATCGACCAACCAATTAACCAACCAACCAACCAATTAACTAGACAGCCAGCCAACCAACCCTGCCATGCAGCCAACAAACCAAACACTACCACCCGCTCGCCCACCAAGCCAGAAACAGCCAGCCAGCCAACCTATCGACCAACCAATTAACCAACCAACCAACCAATTAACTAGAGAGCCAGACAACCAACCCTGCCATGCAGCCAACAAACCAAACCCTACCACCCGCTCGCCCACCAAGCCAGAAACAGCGAGCCATCCAACCTATCGACCAACCAGTTAACCAACCAACCAACCAACTAACTAGACAGCCAGCCAACTAACCCTGCAAGGCAGCTAACAAACCAAACCCTACCACCCGCTCGCCCACCAAGCCAGAAACAGCCATCCAGCCAACCTATCGACCAACCAATTAACCAACCAACCAACCAACTAACTAGACAGCCAGCCAACCAACCCTGCCAGGCAGCCAACAAACCAAACCCTACCACCTGCTCGCCCACCAAGCCAGAAACAGCCAGCCAGCCAACCTATCGACCAACCAATTAACCAACCAACCAACCAACTAACTAGACAGCCAGCCAACAAACCCTGCCAGGCAGCCAACAAACCAAACCCTACCACCCGCTCGCCCACCAAGCCAGAAACAGCCAGTCAGCCAACTTATCGAACAATCAATTAACCAACCAACCAACTAACTAGACAGCCAGCCAACCAACCCTGCCAGGCAGCCAACAGACCAAACCCTACCACCCGCTCGCCCACCAAGCCAGAAACAGCCAGCCAGCCAACCTATCGATCAACCAATTAACCAACCAACCAACCAACCAACTAACTAGACAGCCAGCCAACCAACCCTGCCAGGCAGCCAACAAACCAAACCCTACCATCCGCTCGCCCACCAAGCCAGAAACAGCCATCCAGCCAAACTATCGACCAACCAATTAACCAACCAACCAACCAACTAACTAGACAGCCAGCCAACCAACCCTGCCAGGCAGCCAACAAACCAAACCCTACCACCCGCTCGCCCACCAAGCCAGAAACAGCCAGCCAGCCAACCTATCGACCAACCAATTAACCAACCAACAAACCAACTAACTAGACAGCCAGCCAACCAACCCTGCCAGGCAGCCAAGAAACCAAACCCTACCACCCGCTCGACCAGCAAGCCAGAAACAGCCATCCAGCCAACCTATCGACCAACCAATTAACCAACCAACCAACCAATTAACTAGACAGCCAGCCAACCAACCCTGCCATGCAGCCAACAAACCAAACACTACCACCCGCTCGCCCACCAAGCCAGAAACAGCCAGCCAGCCAACCTATCGACCAACCAATTAACCAACCAACCAACCAATTAACTAGACAGCCAGACAACCAACCCTGCCATGCAGCCAACAAACCAAACCCTACCACCCGCTCGCCCACCAAGCCAGAAACAGCGAGCCATCCAACCTATCGACCAACCAGTTAACCAACCAACCAACCAACTAACTAGACAGCCAGCCAACTAACCCTGCAAGGCAGCTAACAAACCAAACCCTACCACCCGCTCGCCCACCAAGCCAGAAACAGCCATCCAGCCAACCTATCGACCAACCAATTAACCAACCAACCAACCAACTAACTAGACAGCCAGCCAACCAACCCTGCCAGGCAGCCAACAAACCAAACCCTACCACCTGCTCGCCCACCAAGCCAGAAACAGCCAGCCAGCCAACCTATCGACCAACCAATTAACCAACCAACCAACCAACTAACTAGAGAGCCAGCCAACCAACCCTGACAGGCAGCCAACAAACCAAACCCTACCACCCGCTCACCCACCAAGCCAGAAACAGCCAGCCAGCCAACCTATCGATCAACCAATTAACCAACCAACCAACCAACTAACAAGACAGCCAGCCAACCAACCCTGCCAGGCAGCCAACAAACCAAACCCTACCACCTGCTCGCCCACCAAGCCAGAAACAGCCAGCCAGCCAACCTATCGACCAACCAATTAACCAACCAACCAACCAACTAACTAGAGAGCCAGCCAACCAACCCTGCCAGGCAGCCAACAAACCAAACCCTACCACCCGCTCGAATACCAAGCCAGAAACAGCCAGCCAGCCAACCTATCGATCAACCAATTAAACAACCAACCAACCAACTAACTAGACAGCCAGCCAACCAACACTGCCAGGCAGCCAACAAACCAAACCCTACCACCCGCTCGCCCACCAAGCCAGAAACAGCCAGCCAGCCAACCTATCGACCAACCAATTAACCAACCAACCAACCAACTAACTAGACAGCCAGCCAACCAACCCTGACAGGCAGCCAACAAACCAAACCCTACCACCTGCTCGCCCACCAAGCCAGAAACAGCCATCAAGCCAACCTATCGACCAACCAATTAGCCAACCAACCAACCAACTCACTAGACAGCCAGCCAACCAACCCTGCCAGGCAGCCAAGAAACCAAACCCTACCACCCGCTCGCCCACCAAGCCAGAAACAGCCATCCAGCCAACCTATCGACCAACCAATTAACCAACCAACCAACCAATTAACTAGACAGCCAGCCAACCAACCCTGCCATGCAGCCAACAAACCAAACCCTACCACCCGCTCGCCCACCAAGCCAGAAACAGCGAGCCAGCCAACCTATCGACCAACCAGTTAACCAACCAACCAACCAACTAACTAGACAGCAAGCCAACTAACCCTGCAAGGCAGCTAACAAACCAAACCCTACCACCCGCTCGCCCACCAAGCCAGAAACAGCCAGTCAGCCAACCTATCGACCAACCAATTAACCAACCAACCAACCAACTAACTAGACAGCCAGCCAACCAACCCTGCCAGGCAGCCAACAAACCAAACCCTACCACCCGCTCGCCCACCAAGCCAGAAACAGCCAGCCAGCCAACCTACTGACCAACCAATTAACCAACCAACCTACCAACTAACTAGACAGCCTGCCAACCAAGCTTGCCAGGCAGCCAACAAACCAAACCCTACCACCCGCTCGCCCACCAAGCCAGAAACAGCCAGCCAGCCAACCTATCGACCAAACAATTAACCAACCAACCGACCAAATAACTAGACAGCCAGCCAACCAACCCTGCCAGGCAGCCAACAAACCAAACCCTGAAACCCGCTCGCCCACCAAGCCAGAAACAGCCAGTCAACCAACCCTGCAAGGCAGCCAACAAACCAAACCCTACCACCCGCTCGCCCACCAAGCCAGAAACAGACAGCCAGCCAACCTATCGACCAACCAATTAACCAACCAACCAACCAACTAACTAGACAGCCAGTCAACCAACCCTGCCAGGCAGCCAACAAACCAAACCCTACCACCTGCTCGCCCACCAAGCAAAAAACAGCCAGCCAGCCAACCTATCGACCAACCAATTAACCAACCAACCAACCAACTAACTAGAGAGCCAGCCAACCAACCCTGCCAGGCAGTCAACAAACAAAACCCTACCACCCGCTCGCCCACCAAGCAAGAAACAGCCAGCCAGCCAACCTATCGACCAACCAATTAACCAACCAACCAACCAACTAACTAGACAGCCAGCCAACCAACCCTGCCAGGCAGCCAACAAACCAAGCCCTACCACCCGCTCGCCCACCAAGCCAGAAACAGCCAGCCAGCCAACCTATCGACCAACCAATTAACCAACCAACCAACCAACTAACTAGACAGCCAGCCAACCAACCTTGCCAGGCAGCCAACAAACCAAACCCTACCACCCGCTCGCCCACCAAGCCAGAAACAGCCAGCCAGCCAACCTATCGACCAAACAATTAACCAACCAACCAACCAACTAACTAGACAGCCAGCCAAAAAACCCTGCCAGGCAGCCAACAAACCAAACCCTACCACCTGCTCGCCCACCAAGCCAGAAACAGCCAGCCAGCCAACCTATCGATCAACCAATTAACCAACCAACTAACCAACTAACTAGACAGCCAGCCAACCAAACCTGCCAGGCAGCCACCAAACCAAACCCTACCACCCGCTCGCCCACCAAGCCAGAAACAGCCAGCCAGCCAACCTATCGACCAACCAGTTAACCAACCAACCAACCAACTAACTAGACAGCCAGCCAACTAACCCTGCAAGGCAGCTAACAAACCAAACCGTACCACCCGCTCGCCCACCAAGCCAGAAACAGCCAGTCAGCCAACCTATCGACCAACCAATTATCCAACCAACCAACCAACTAACTAACTAGACAGCCAGCCAACCAACCCTGCCAGGCAGCCATCAAACCAAACCCTACCACCCGCTCGCCCACCAAGCCAGAAACAGCCAGCCAGCCAACCTATCGACCAACCAATTAACCAACCAACCAACCAACTAACTAGACAGCCAGCCAACCAACCTTGCCAGGCAGCCAACAAACCAAACCCTACCACCCGCTCGCCCACCAAGCCAGAAACAGCCAGCCAGCCAACCTATCGACCAACCAATTAACCAACCAACCAACAAACTAACTAGACAGCCAGCCAACAAACCCTGCCAGGCAGCCAACAAACCAAACCCTACCACCCGCTCGCCCACCAAGCCAGAAACAGCCAGTCAGCCAACCTATCGAACAATCAATTAACCAACCAACCAACTAACTAGACAGCCAGCCAACCAACCCTGCCAGGCAGCCAACAAACCAAACCCTTCCACCCGCTCGCCCACCAAGCCAGAAACAGCCAGCCAGCCAACCTATCGACCAACCAATTAACCAACCAACCAACCAACTAACTAGACAGTCAGCCAACCAACATTGCCAGGCAGCCAACAAACCAAACCCTACCACCCGCTCGCCCACCAAGCCAGAAACAGCCAGCCAGCCAACCTATCGACCAACCAATTAACCAACCAACCAACCAACTAACTAGACAGCCAGCCAACAATCCTGCCAGGCAGCCAACAAACCAAACCCTACCACCCGCTCGCCCACCAAGCCAGAAACAGCCAGTCAGCCAACCTATCGACCAACCAATTAACCAACCAACCAACTAACTAGACAGTCAGCCAACCAACCCTGCCAGGCAGCCAACAAACCAAACCCTACCACCCGCTCGCCCACCAAGCCAGAAACAGCCAGCCAGCCAACCTATCGACCAACCAATTAACCAACCAACCAACCAACTAACTAGACAGCCAGCCAACCAACCTTGCCAGGCAGCCAACAAACCAAACCCTACCACCCGCTCGCCCACCAAGCCAGAAACAGCCAGCCAGCCAACCTATCGACCAACCAATTAACCAACCAACCAACCAACTAACTAGACAGCCAGCCAACCAAACCTGCCAGGCAGCCACCAAACCAAACCCTACCACCCGCTCGCCCACCAAGCCAGAAACAGCCAGCCAGCCAACCTATCGACCAACCAGTTAACCAACCAACCAACCAACTAACTAGACAGCCAGCCAACTAACCCTGCAAGGCAGCTAACAAACCAAACCGTACCACCCGCTCGCCCACCAAGCCAGAAACAGCCAGTCAGCCAACCTATCGACCAACCAATTATCCAACCAACCAACCAACTAACTAACTAGACAGCCAGCCAACCAACCCTGCCAGGCAGCCATCAAACCAAACCCTACCACCCGCTCGCCCACCAAGCCAGAAACAGCCAGCCAGCCAACCTATCGACCAACCAATTAACCAACCAACCAACCAACTAACTAGACAGCCAGCCAACCAACCTTGCCAGGCAGCCAACAAACCAAACCCTACCACCCGCTCGCCCACCAAGCCAGAAACAGCCAGCCAGCCAACCTATCGACCAACCAATTAACCAACCAACCAACAAACTAACTAGACAGCCAGCCAACAAACCCTGCCAGGCAGCCAACAAACCAAACCCTACCACCCGCTCGCCCACCAAGCCAGAAACAGCCAGTCAGCCAACCTATCGAACAATCAATTAACCAACCAACCAACTAACTAGACAGCCAGCCAACCAACCCTGCCAGGCAGCCAACAAACCAAACCCTTCCACCCGCTCGCCCACCAAGCCAGAAACAGCCAGCCAGCCAACCTATCGACCAACCAATTAACCAACCAACCAACCAACTAACTAGACAGTCAGCCAACCAACCTTGCCAGGCAGCCAACAAACCAAACCCTACCACCCGCTCGCCCACCAAGCCAGAAACAGCCAGCCAGCCAACCTATCGACCAACCAATTAACCAACCAACCAACCAACTAACTAGACAGCCAGCCAACAATCCTGCCAGGCAGCCAACAAACCAAACCCTACCACCCGCTCGCCCACCAAGCCAGAAACAGCCAGTCAGCCAACCTATCGACCAACCAATTAACCAACCAACCAACTAACTAGACAGCCAGCCAACCAACCCTGCCAGGCAGCCAACAAACCAAACCCTACCACCCGCTCGCCCACCAAGCCAGAAACAGCCAGCCAGCCAACCTATCGACCAACCAATTAACCAACCAACCAACCAACTAACTAGACAGCCAGCCAACCAACCTTGCCAGGCAGCCAACAAACCAAACCCTACCACCCGCTCGCCCACCAAGCCAGAAACAGCCAGCCAGCCAACCTATCGACCAACCAATTAACCAACCAACCAACTAACTAGACAGCCAGCCAACCAACCCTGCCAGGCAGCCAACAAACCAAACTCTACCACCCGCTCGCCCACCAAGCCAGAAACAGCCAGCCAGCCAACCTATCGACCAACCAGTTAACCAACCAACCAACCAACTAACTAGACAGCCAGCCAACCAACCTTGCCAGGCAGCCAACAAACCAAACCCTACCACCCGCTCGCCCACCAAGCCAGAAACAGCCAGCCAGCCAACCTATCGACCAACCAATTAACCAACCAACCGACCAAATAACTAGACAGCCAGCCAACCAACCCTGCCAGGCAACCAACAAACCAAACCCTGAAACCCACTCGCCCACCAAGCCAGAAACAGCCAGTCAACCAACCCTGCCAGGCAGCCAACAAACCAAACCCTACCACCCGCTCGGCCACCAAGCCAGAAACAGGCAGCCAGCCAACCTATCGACCAACCAATTAACCAACCAACAAACCAACTAACTAGACAGCCAGCCAACTAACCCTGCAAGGCAGCTAACAAACCAAACCCTACCATCCGCTCGCCCACCAAGCCAGAAACAGCCATCCAGCCAACCTATCGACCAACCAATTAGCCAACCAACCAACCAACTAACTAGACAGCCAGCCAACCAACCCTGCCAGGCAGCCAAGAAACCAAACCCTACCACCCGCTCGCCCAGCAAGCCAGAAACAGCCATCCAGCCAACCTATCGACCAACCAATTAACCAACCAACCAACCAATTAACTAGACAGCCAGCCAACCAACCCTGCCATGCAGCCAACAAACCAAACACTACCACCCGCTCGCCCACCAAGCCAGAAACAGCCAGCCAGCCAACCTATCGACCAACCAATTAACCAACCAACCAACCAATTAACTAGACAGCCAGACAACCAACCCTGCCATGCAGCCAACAAACCAAACCCTACCACCCGCTCGCCCACCAAGCCAGAAACAGCGAGCCATCCAACCTATCGACCAACCAGTTAACCAACCAACCAACCAACTAACTAGACAGCCAGCCAACTAACCCTGCAAGGCAGCTAACAAACCAAACCCTACCACCCGCTCGCCCACCAAGCCAGAAACAGCCATCCAGCCAACCTATCGACCAACCAATTAACCAACCAACCAACCAACTAACTAGACAGCCAGCCAACCAACCCTGCCAGGCAGCCAACAAACCAAACCCTACCACCTGCTCGCCCACCAAGCCAGAAACAGCCAGCCAGCCAACCTATCGACCAACCAATTAACCAACCAACCAACCAACTAACTAGAGAGCCAGCCAACCAACCCTGACAGGCAGCCAACAAACCAAACCCTACCACCCGCTCGCCCACCAAGCCAGAAACAGCCAGCCAGCCAACCTATCGATCAACCAATTAACCAACCAACCAACCAACTAACAAGACAGCCAGCCAACCAACCCTGCCAGGCAGCCAACAAACCAAACCCTACCACCTGCTCGCCCACCAAGCCAGAAACAGCCAGCCAGCCAACCTATCGACCAACCAATTAACCAACCAACCAACCAACTAACTAGAGAGCCAGCCAACCAACCCTGCCAGGCAGCCAACAAACCAAACCCTACCACCCGCTCGAATACCAAGCCAGAAACAGCCAGCCAGCCAACCTATCGATCAACCAATTAAACAACCAACCAACCAACTAACTAGACAGCCAGCCAACCAACCCTGCCAGGCAGCCAACAAACCAAAACCTACCACCCGCTCGCCCACCAAGCCAGAAACAGCCAGCCAGCCAACCTATCGACCAACCAATTAACCAACCAACCAACCAACTAACTAGACAGCCAGCCAACCAACCCTGACAGGCAGCCAACAAACCAAACCCTACCACCTGCTCGCCCACCAAGCCAGAAACAGCCATCAAGCCAACCTATCGACCAACCAATTAGCCAACCAACCAACCAACTCACTAGACAGCCAGCCAACCAACCCTGCCAGGCAGCCAAGAAACCAAACCCTACCACCCGCTCGCCCACCAAGATAGAAACAGCCATCCAGCCAACCTATCGACCAACCAATTAACCAACCAACCAACCAATTAACTAGACAGCCAGCCAACCAACCCTGCCATGCAGCCAACAAACCAAACCCTACCACCCGCTCGCCCACCAAGCCAGAAACAGCGAGCCAGCCAACCTATCGACCAACCAGTTAACCAACCAACCAACCAACTAACTAGACAGCAAGCCAACTAACCCTGCAAGGCAGCTAACAAACCAAACCCTACCACCCGCTCGCCCACCAAGCCAGAAACAGCCAGTCAGCCAACCTATCGACCAACCAATTAACCAACCAACCAACCAACTAACTAGACAGCCAGCCAACCAACCCTGCCAGGCAGCCAACAAACCAAACCCTACCACCCGCTCGCCCACCAAGCCAGAAACAGCCAGCCAGCCAACCTACTGACCAACCAATTAACCAACCAACCTACCAACTAACTAGACAGCCTGCCAACCAAGCTTGCCAGGCAGCCAACAAACCAAACCCTACCACCCGCTCGCCCACCAAGCCAGAAACAGCCAGCCAGCCAACCTATCGACCAAACAATTAACCAACCAACCGACCAAATAACTAGACAGCCAGCCAACCAACCCTGCCAGGCAGCCAACAAACCAAACCCTGAAACCCGCTCGCCCACCAAGCCAGAAACAGCCAGTCAACCAACCCTGCAAGGCAGCCAACAAACCAAACCCTACCACCCGCTCGCCCACCAAGCCAGAAACAGACAGCCAGCCAACCTATCGACCAACCAATTAACCAACCAACCAACAAACTAACTAGACAGCCAGTCAACCAACCCTGCCAGGCAGCCAACAAACCAAACCCTACCACCTGCTCGCCCACCAAGCAAAAAACAGCCAGCCAGCCAACCTATCGACCAACCAATTAACCAACCAACCAACCAACTAACTAGAGAGCCAGCCAACCAACCCTGCCAGGCAGCCAACAAACAAAACCCTACCACCCGCTCGCCCACCAAGCAAGAAACAGCCAGCCAGCCAACCTATCGACCAACCAATTAACCAACCAACCAACCAACTAACTAGACAGCCAGCCAACCAACCCTGCCAGGCAGCCAACAAACCAAACCCTACCACCCGCTCGCCCACCAAGCCAGAAACAGCCAGCCAGCCAACCTATCGACCAACCAATTAACCAACCAACCAACCAACTAACTAGACAGCCAGCCAACCAACCTTGCCAGGCAGCCAACAAACCAAACCCTACCACCCGCTCGCCCACCAAGCCAGAAACAGCCAGCCAGCCAACCTATCGACCAAACAATTAACCAACCAACCAACCAACTAACTAGACAGCCAGCCAAAAAACCCTGCCAGGCAGCCAACAAACCAAACCCTACCACCTGCTCGCCCACCAAGCCAGAAACAGCCAGCCAGCCAACCTATCGATCAACCAATTAACCAACCAACCTACCAACTAACTAGACAGCCAGCCAACCAAACCTGCCAGGCAGCCACCAAACCAAACCCTACCACCCGCTCGCCCACCAAGCCAGAAACAGCCAGCCAGCCAACCTATCGACCAACCAGTTAACCAACCAACCAACCAACTAACTAGACAGCCAGCCAACTAACCCTGCAAGGCAGCTAACAAACCAAACCGTACCACCCGCTCGCCCACCAAGCCAGAAACAGCCAGTCAGCCAACCTATCGACCAACCAATTATCCAACCAACCAACCAACTAACTAACTAGACAGCCAGCCAACCAACCCTGCCAGGCAGCCATCAAACCAAACCCTACCACCCGCTCGCCCACCAAGCCAGAAACAGCCAGCCAGCCAACCTATCGACCAACCAATTAACCAACCAACCAACCAACTAACTAGACAGCCAGCCAACCAACCTTGCCAGGCAGCCAACAAACCAAACCCTACCACCCGCTCGCCCACCAAGCCAGAAACAGCCAGCCAGCCAACCTATCGACCAACCAATTAACCAACCAACCAACAAACTAACTAGACAGCCAGCCAACAAACGATGCCAGGCAGCCAACAAACCAAACCCTACCACCCGCTCGCCCACCAAGCCAGAAACAGCCAGTCAGCCAACCTATCGAACAATCAATTAACCAACCAACCAACTAACTAGACAGCCAGCCAACCAACCCTGCCAGGCAGCCAACAAACCAAACCCTTCCACCCGCTCGCCCACCAAGCCAGAAACAGCCAGCCAGCCAACCTATCGACCAACCAATTAACCAACCAACCAACCAACTAACTAGACAGTCAGCCAACCAACCTTGCCAGGCAGCCAACAAACCAAACCCTACCACCCGCTCGCCCACCAAGCCAGAAACAGCCAGCCAGCCAACCTATCGACCAACCAATTAACCAACCAACCAACCAACTAACTAGACAGCCAGCCAACAATCCTGCCAGGCAGCCAACAAACCAAACCCTACCACCCGCTCGCCCACCAAGCCAGAAACAGCCAGTCAGCCAACCTATCGACCAACCAATTAACCAACCAACCAACTAACTAGACAGCCAGCCAACCAACCCTGCCAGGCAGCCAACAAACCAAACCCTACCACCCGCTCGCCCACCAAGCCAGAAACAGCCAGCCAGCCAACCTATCGACCAACCAATTAAACAACCAACCAACCAACTAACTAGACAGCCAGCCAACCAACCTTGCCAGGCAGCCAACAAACCAAACCCTACCACCCGCTCGCCCACCAAGCCAGAAACAGCCAGCCAGCCAACCTATCGACCAACCAATTAACCAACCAACCAACCAACTAACTAGACAGCCAGCCAACCAACCCTGCCAGGCAGCCAACAAACCAAACTCTACCACCCGCTCGCCCACCAAGCCAGAAACAGCCAGCCAGCCAACCTATCGACCAACCAGTTAACCAACCAACCAACCAACTAACTAGACAGCCAGCCAACCAACCTTGCCAGGCAACCAACAAACCAAACCCTACCACCCGCTCGCCCACCAAGCCAGAAACAGCCAGCCAGCCAACCTATCGACCAACCAATTAACCAACCAACCGACCAAATAACTAGACAGCCAGCCAACCAACCCTGCCAGGCAACCAACAAACCAAACCCTGAAACCCACTCGCCCACCAAGCCAGAAACAGCCAGTCAACCAACCCTGCCAGGCAGCCAACAAACCAAACCCTACCACCCGCTCGGCCACCAAGCCAGAAACAGACAGCCAGCCAACCTATCGACCAACCAATTAACCAACCAACCAACCAACTAACTAGACAGCCAGCCAACCAACCCTGCCAGGCAGCCAATAAACCAAACCCTACCACCTGCTCGCCCACCAAGCCAGAAACAGCCAGCCAGCCAACCTATCGACCAACCAATTAACCAACCAACCAACCAACTAACTAGAGAGCCAGCCAACCAACCCTGCCAGGCAGCCAACAAACCAAACCCTACCACCTGCTCGCCCACCAAGCCAGAAACAGGCAGCCAGCCAACCTATCGGCCAACCAATTAACCAACCAACCAACCAACTAACTAGAGAGCCAGCCAACCAACATTGCCAGGCAGCCAACAAAACAAACCCTACCACCCGCTCGCCCACCAAGCCAGAAACAGCCAGCCAGCCAACCTATCGATCAACCAATTAACTAACCAACCAACCAACTAACTAGACAGCCAGCCAACCAACCCTGCCAGGCAGCCAACAAACCAAACCCTACCACCTGCTCGCCCACCAAGCCAGAAACAGCCAGCCAGCCAACCTATCGACCAACCAATTAACCAACCAACCAACCAACTAACTAGAGAGCCAGCCAACCAACCCTGCCAGGCAGCCAACAAATCAAACCCTACCACCCGCTCGCCCACCAAGCCAGAAACAGCCAGCCAGCCAACCTATCGACCAACCAATTAACCAACCAACCAACCAACTAACTAGACAGCCAGCCAACCAACCCTGCCAGGCAGCCAACAAACCAAACCCTACCACCCGCTCGCCCAACAAGCCAGAAACAGCCAGCCAGCCAACCTACTGACCAACCAATTAACCAACCAACCAACCAACTAACTAGACCGCCTGCCAACCAAGCTTGCCAGGCAGCCAACAAACCAAACCCTACCACCCGCTCGCCCACCAAGCCAGAAAGAGCCAGCCAGCCAACCTATCGACCAAACAATTAACCAACCAACCGACCAAATAACTAGACAGCCAGCCAACCAACCCTGCCAGGCAGCCAACAAACCAAACCCTGAAACCCGCTCGCCCACCAAGCCAGAAACAGCCAGTCAACCAACCCTGCAAGGCAGCCAACAAACCAAACCCTACCACCCGCTCGCCCACCAAGCCAGAAACAGACAGCCAGCCAACCTATCGACCAACCAATTAACCAACCAACCAACCAACTAACTAGACAGCCAGTCAACCAACCCTGCCAGGCAGCCAACAAACCAAACCCTACCACCTGCTCGCCCACCAAGCAAAAAACAGCCAGCCAGCCAACCTATCGACCAACCAATTAACCAACCAACCAACCAACTAACTAGAGAGCCAGCCAACCAACCCTGCCAGGCAGCCAACAAACCAAACCCTACCACCCGCTCGCCCACCAAGCCAGAAACAGCCAGCCAGCCAACCTATCGATCAACCAATTAACCAACCAACCAACCAACTAACTAGACAGCCAGCCAACCAACCCTGCCAGGCAGCCAACAAACCAAACCCTACCACCCGCTCGCCCACCAAGCCAGAAACAGCCATCCAGCCAAACTATCGACCAACCAATTAACCAACCAACCAACCAACTAACTAGGCAGCCAGCCAACCAACCCTGCCAGGCAGCCAACAAACCAAACCCTACCACCCGCTCGCCCACCAAGCCAGAAACAGCCATCCAGCCAACCTATCGACCAACCAATTAACCAACCAACAAACCAACTAACTAGACAGCCAGCCAACTAACCCTGCAAGGCAGCTAACAAACCAAACCCTACCATCCGCTCGCCCACCAAGCCAGAAACAGCCATCCAGCCAACCTATCGACCAACCAATTAGCCAACCAACCAACCAACTAACTAGACAGCCAGCCAACCAACCCTGCCAGGCAGCCAAGAAACCAATCCCTACCACCCGCTCGCCCAGCAAGCCAGAAACAGCCATCCAGCCAACCTATCGACCAACCAATTAACCAACCAACCAACCAATTAACTAGACAGCCAGCCAACCAACCCTGCCATGCAGCCAACAAACCAAACACTACCACCCGCTCGCCCACCAAGCCAGAAACAGCCAGCCAGCCAACCTATCGACCAACCAATTAACCAACCAACCAACCAATTAACTAGACAGCCAGACAACCAACCCTGCCATGCAGCCAACAAACCAAACCCTACCACCCGCTCGCCCACCAAGCCAGAAACAGCGAGCCAGCCAACCTATCGACCAACCAGTTAACCAACCAACCAACCAACTAACTAGACAGCCAGCCAACTAACCCTGCAAGGCAGCTAACAAACCAAACCCTACCACCCGCTCGCCCACCAAGCCAGAAACAGCCATCCAGCCAACCTATCGACCAACCAATTAACCAACCAACCAACCAACTAACTAGACAGCCAGCCAACCAACCCTGCCAGGCAGCCAACAAACCAAACCCTACCACCTGCTCGCCCACCAAGCCAGAAACAGCCAGCCAGCCAACCTATCGACCAACCAATTAACCAACCAACCAACCAACTAACTAGACAGCCTGCCAACCAACCCTGCCAGGCAGCCAACAAACCAAACCCTACCACCCGCTCGCCCTCCAAGCCAGAAACAGCCAGCCAGCCAACCTATCGACCAACCAATTAACCAACCAACCAACCAACTAACTAGACAGCCAGCCAACTAACCCTGCAAGGCAGCTAACAAACCAAATCCTACCATCCGCTCGCCCACCAAGCCAGAAACAGCCATCAAGCCAACCTATCGACCAACCAATTAGCCAACCAACCAAACAACTAACTAGACAGCCAGCCAACCAACCCTGCCAGGCAGCCAAGAAACCAAACCCTACCACCCGCTCGCCCACCAAGCCAGAAACAGCCATCCAGCCAACCTATCGACCAACCAATTAACCAACCAACCAACCAATTAACTAGACAGCCAGCCAACCAACCCTGCCATGCAGCCAACAATCCAAACCCTACCACCCGCTCGCCCACCAAGCCAGAAACAGCCAGCCAGCCAACCTATCGACCAACCAGTTAACCAACCAACCAACCAACTAATTAGACAGCCAGCCAACTAACCCTGCAAGGCAGCTAACAAACCAAACCGTACCACCCGCTCGCCCACCAAGCCAGAAACAGCCAGTCAGCCAACCTATCGACCAACCAATTAACCAACCAACCAACCAACTAACTAGACAGCCAGCCAACAAACCCTGCCAGGCAGCCAACAAACCAAACCCTACCACCCGCTCGCCCACCAAGCCAGAAACAGCCAGTCAGCCAACTTATCGAACAATCAATTAACCAACCAACCAACTAACTAGACAGCCAGCCAACCAACCCTGCCAGGCAGCCAACAGACCAAACCCTACCACCCGCTCGCCCACCAAGCCAGAAACAGCCAGCCAGCCAACCTATCGATCAACCAATTAACCAACCAACCAACCAACCAACTAACTAGACAGCCAGCCAACCAACCCTGCCAGGCAGCCAACAAACCAAACCCTACCATCCGCTCGCCCACCAAGCCAGAAACAGCCATCCAGCCAAACTATCGACCAACCAATTAACCAACCAACCAACCAACTAACTAGACAGCCAGCCAACCAACCCTGCCAGGCAGCCAACAAACCAAACCCTACCACCCGCTCGCCCACCAAGCCAGAAACAGCCAGCCAGCCAACCTATCGACCAACCAATTAACCAACCAACAAACCAACTAACTAGACAGCCAGCCAACTAACCCTGCAAGGCAGCTAACAAACCAAACCCTACCATCCGCTCGCCCACCAAGCCAGAAACAGCCATCCAGCCAACCTATCGACCAACCAATTAGCCAACCAACCAACCAACTAACTAGACAGCCAGCCAACCAACCCTGCCAGGCAGCCAAGAAACCAAACCCTACCACCCGCTCGCCCAGCAAGCCAGAAACAGCCATCCAGCCAACCTATCGACCAACCAATTAACCAACCAACCAACCAATTAACTAGACAGCCAGCCAACCAACCCTGCCATGCAGCCAACAAACCAAACACTACCACCCGCTCGCCCACCAAGCCAGAAACAGCCAGCCAGCCAACCTATCGACCAACCAATTAACCAACCAACCAACCAATTAACTAGACAGCCAGACAACCAACCCTGCCATGCAGCCAACAAACCAAACCCTACCACCCGCTCGCCCACCAAGCCAGAAACAGCGAGCCATCCAACCTATCGACCAACCAGTTAACCAACCAACCAACCAACTAACTAGACAGCCAGCCAACTAACCCTGCAAGGCAGCTAACAAACCAAACCCTACCACCCGCTCGCCCACCAAGCCAGAAACAGCCATCCAGCCAACCTATCGACCAACCAATTAACCAACCAACCAACCAACTAACTAGACAGCCAGCCAACCAACCCTGCCAGGCAGCCAACAAACCAAACCCTACCACCTGCTCGCCCACCAAGCCAGAAACAGCCAGCCAGCCAACCTATCGACCAACCAATTAACCAACCAACCAACCAACTAACTAGAGAGCCAGCCAACCAACCCTGACAGGCAGCCAACAAACCAAACCCTACCACCCGCTCGCCCACCAAGCCAGAAACAGCCAGCCAGCCAACCTATCGATCAACCAATTAACCAACCAACCAACCAACTAACTAGACAGCCAGCCACCCAGGTCAAAATTCATGCTATTACTAGCAACAGAAATATGCTAGCTTTTGCTATTTTTTGCTTTGTCTGCTAGTTATTCATGCTATGATATGCTTTTTTATGCTAGCAAGCATCACATGCTATTCAGCTAGCATACTCAGTAATAGCATGGCAAGCTATCTACAAGCATCATATGCTTATTTGCTGTTCAAGCTTGTTCAAAAGCATGTAGTGCTACTCAGCTTAATAAGCTATTTTAAGCTTTTTTATGCTAGCAAGCATCACATACTATTCAGCTAGCATACACAGAAATAGCATAGCAAGCTGTCTACAGGCACCATATGCTTATTTGTTGTTCGAGCTTGTTCAAAAGCATTTAGTGCTACGTAGCTTAATAAGCTTTTATGCTACACATACACACACTTATGCCTGCACACAGACACAAACACATATGCCTACATACACACACGCGCGCGTACACACACAGCACTGCATACGCAACACGCACACATTTGCATACACACACACACGCACCCACACACATGCGCCTACACAAACGCACACGCGCATTCATACACACACACGCTGGTGATTGCGAAAAACATAATTTGAATTCAAGATGCCAAAAATTAAATTTTTTTTTTTTTTTTTTT